>NC_034603.1:84132870-84139513 GCF_900095145.1 Mus pahari | reverse complement strand
AAAAAAAAAAAAAAAGAAAGAAAAAGAGAGAAGAGTGTCTCTATTGCTTTCCTGACAGGCAGATCCTCGGAGCCACTGGCCTCTTGCTGCTCTGGTTCTGCTGCCACGGGGGCCGACCAGGCCAGGGGGCACCGGCAAGTCCCACGCAGGGCAGTCCCTTCCCGCAACTGTCCGGTCCCAGGGCGCCTGGGAGCGGGCCATATATGAGCAATGGCAGTGTTCCTGGGAACCTGGCTGGCCCTGGGGGGTGGGGGAGGGAAGAGTTACCCTGGACTGGAGGAGGGCATGCCACAGAGATGGGTACTGAAGTCTGAGTGTACTGAAGTGGCCTGAGGCTGGGGGAAACAGAAAGGAGGGGCAAGTATGGGGCCCAGATGGGTGGGAGCCAGGGGAGGTCTGGCGGACCTGCGTATCAGAACCAGCCTAGTGTAGCGCGGGTGAAACTTCATCCCAGCCTGGCCGGCGCGAGATGCTTGAAGGTTGGGAATGTTGTATGAGTCTGCAGAGGAGGCCTTGGTGGGGTCTGGGACCTGTCAGAAGCTAGGGTGGAGGTGGCCACCGGAGGGGCAGAGATGGAGTCTATGGACCAGTCGCAGGCCTTGCCAGAACTGGGTGTCGGGAGAAGCCCGGAGGGAAGTCTGCCGGAGGAAGCAGGCTTGAGCGACAGGGAGGGGCACTAGGAGGAGGGCAGAGTCCCTTCCTGGCCTCCCTGAGCTCTCTGTCCCTTTGTCCACCTCAAACAACTGAGGAGGCCATACTGGCCCTGTGTGATCTGTTGCCTCATGTGAGGGTGTGGCCCTCACAGCAAGTGTGGCTATGACCTGTTCCCTCTCCCTTGAGACCTCTGGTGAATAGTGGGCAACATGGCCATGCTCCCAGCCTTGTGGATCAAAAGGCCTATGCTGGGCCCAAGCATGGTCAAGGCCAAGTCTCCAGCTGGTCCAGATCTCAGAAAGCCTGGGACCTCCATCCACGTGCTCCTGGGCCCCGGACAGGGAGGTCAGCCAAGTGCTTGGCCTCAGGTCCTATGGCGTGTCAAGGAGCCCCCTAGGAGGGAGTTGCAGGCCTGGAGCTGCTGCCTTCTCAGTTTCCTCTTCCCGTCCCTGGCCAGGGGAGGCTGCAGCCAGGAGACACGCAGTGAGCATGACCGGAGCTCTGAAAGTGCTGGTGCTTGCCAACCGCGGGTGGGCAGGTTCTGGGCAGGGTGGCTCCGGCCTTACAGGCAGCTCTGGCACAAGGCCACCTGGCCCTTACGGAAGTCACGGCAGGGGCAGAGCCTCTGGTACTTGGTGCTGGCACCAGCACAGCTGAAGAGCAGCGGCTCTTTCTGTAGGTAGCACTCTTGGCCAGGTTGGGCAAAGGCAGGGTACAAGTGATGCATCTCCCACTCTGTGCTGTCACAGGGCACCTGCAGCCTGCAAAGGTGACATCAGCATGGTCACTCTGCTGAGCAGGGTGACAGCTATCCCCAGCTTGACATGGGCCACCCCTCCCTGGACCAGAGAGGACAGTTTTGAATCCATCTGTCAGAGCTCAGAGAAGCTATGGGCCTGGTGGGCTATAGTTCTGGTAACCCAACTGGAGAGACATTCACACAGGCTGGGCAGGGGCCACAAGAGGTGGAAGAAGGCAAGGCCAGGGGGATGTCCCCTTATGGATTTTTTCTTGGCTGATTCAAAAGCATCAAACCCACATCTAGAGGGAAGCCAGGCAGGGGGCAAGGCAGGGACACAGGCGGGGGCTGACTTACTTGAGGAACGCATCCTGGTTGTTGAGGAAAGGGAAGAATGAAGGCTCGCAGATTAATCCATGGTCCAGGCAGGCGTCCGTGCAGGCCCTTCCAGGGGCTGCCAGCCAGGCCCGCAGAGAGTGGGTAGGGGGCCAGGCCCCCGGAATTGAGCTGATGTTCTGGGCCCACTCGAGATGAGTTGCATTAGGAGCTAAGACAAATGGACTCGGGATAGTGCTGGTCCCTGGTGGAATGGGGCTTGGACCCGCACAGAAGTCCTGTCAAGAAAAGAGGTGTTAGGGATGGGGACAAGTCTTCTCTAGAGTGCCTGGCACTACAGCTTCAGTAAGAGCCGCTACTGGGCACTTCCTGAATGCCACATGGCCTCGGGCATTATTCCCATAATACCAGGAGGCCCATAGAGTGGATGGATGTTAATTGTTGCACAAACAGTAGAGGCTGAGTCCAGGATGTATGCCAGGGACTCTCGACTGGATGGCAGAGGTGAGCTTTGAACTTGCTTGTTTGGGAGCTGTCTGCCCTGCATGACCTCACCTCTGGGGTCAGACTTTCAGGACTTCAACTTGAGGCCCATGAAACCTGCTCAGCATGGGGACAGAGCCTTGTGCTCGCCTCTGAAGCTCTTCTCGGAGGGCCCTAGGTCCCGGCAGGTAAATGTTTCTGTGAGCTTTGAGGATATAGTGAGATGTGAGTGGGGAGCCCTAGTTTAGTGGCTCTGGCCTTGAGCCTCTCACTTTTTGACCCCCACTGAGTCTTTCTGGGCTTCAGATTCCCATCCATAGAGGAACACTTCAGAGCCAGTCTCCAGGTCCTAATGCTCCACGCCTGCGGCTGGCCAAGGTTCAAAGACACGCACGGCTTCTAACGGTCACAGCAGTTGTCCCCAGGATCCTGAGCCCTACAGCATCTTCTGGCTTCCTCTCACACCTGGAGTCTGATGAAACACAGCCCAGGCCACCTGCCACTTGAAGCGACTCAGATGATGGGCTCTGAGCTGGACCCCATGGAGAAGCCCAGGAGGTAGGTGACCTGGGCTTTGCTGCTAGCTTCCGGGAACTCTGAGTGGGCAGAGAAGATGGCTGCCTATCAGAGCCTGTCTGCTGCTTGCTCAGTGCGGCTGTATGGTGAGGCTGAGCCTACACAAGAGCAGTTCCCCTCCCCGCCCCCCCCCCCATTTCTCTGGGCAGACATCTATTTAGCTCCTATCCCCCCAACTCCTTTGGGGGCTGCCATTGGTTCTATCAGATCAATTATCAAACCCAGAAATGATTTTTTTTTAAAAAAACTAGCTTCTATGTTCTCCATGGCACTGATACCCATGATTGTTGGACCCCAGGCCCCAACCCCCACTGTGGGGTGCAGAGCTGGATGGATGGCCTGCCTGCCTGTAGCTGCTGCAGTCTACACAGACCCGGGCACCACATGGCCCCAACTCTGAAGTGATAGGCTTTGGAGTGACATCCCCACGCCCCTGGGGCAGAGGACACAGGGTGACCTACCTGGTGTTGGATATAGGCGTTGATCCGTTCCAGCATCCCTGCACAGGTATACTCATAGGGCAGGTACGGGTCTACCTGTGGAAGACATGGGCCATTCCCAAGCTCAGCATCAGACCAGGTTGGTACTCTCTGCCCAGAAAGCCAACCAACTGTCTACCAGGCCTCTCTACTAGCTCATACTATGTGTTCCCAAGGAAACCCTCAGGGCTGTTGGTTTAGGATCCACACCTCTGGTCCTCAGGATTCACTTATATCCAGGTCTCATCTCTCTCTGCTGCCCCCTACCCTTAAGCCATCTTGAGCCTAGCAATCCTTGGATGAGGAGAGCTTTCTTAGTGGCTTTCAGAACCCTAGCAGCTAGGGAGTCCTCTCCTTTCACAGGCTAGCTCCTGGGTCGACATTTCCTATTTGTTCCCCATCTCCTGCATGAGCCTGCAAAGCCACTGAAGGTGGGGACCATGGCTTGTCCACTACTGAGCCCCTTTGGTCTGTTATGGTATCTGGCATGCATCAGGCGATCAGGAGACAGTCATGCATGCAGAAGCACCCACGGAAGAGGCAGAGCATTCCTACAGAGGAAGGAGCACAGGACAATCACACATCACAGTTGGATAGAACGAGATGAATCTTGTCACACATCCTCCCCAGGCATATGACTACATAAGATGCACATCCCCTAAGAAAGGCTCAGCAGATTCTGTGCAAGTGTCTAGAAGCCACATTGTATCCTAGTCCAAGCAGATGGGAGGAGTAGCCAGGGCACAGAGAACTGGCAGAAAAGCCCGGCTTGGTGGCAGGCTCCTAGAAACCCAGCTTTTGTGTGGCGCAAGAAACAGGGATCCTTGGAGCTCACTGGCCACATGGGGGAGTCTCAGGTTCAATGAGACCCTGATTCAAAAAACTGAAGGTGGGGGCTGGAGTCAGTGGCCAACAACACTTGCTGTTCTTGCACAGGACCCAGGTTACACTCCCAGCACCCCATGATGGCTCACAACCATCTCTACTACAGTTCTGGGGAAGCCAAACACCTTCTGATGTCTGCAGGTACCAGGCATGAATGTGGTACAAAAATATGCAGGTAAAACACTCACACACACAAAATAAATATTAAAAAGTAAATATAAGAGTGATTCTATTTCAAAAAACAAAAGTGGAGATTAAGAGGGGAAAGATGGCCGAGTATCCCAGCACTTGGGAGGCAGAGGCAGGTGGATCTCTAAGTTCAAGGCCAGCCTGCTCTACAAAGCAAGTTCCAGGACAGCTAGGGCTACATGAAGGAAACCTGTTTCAAAAAAAAAAAAAAATTAAGGGGAGGGGAGATGCATGATGTTGATCTTGGACCTCCACATACATATGTGCAGATACACATACATGCAGGCAGACATAATGTATCCATACCATGCAACCTATGAATACAACTCACACACATACACACAAAATGTTCAAAATACACAACATATACTATACATACAATGTGCACAAAATCCACATAATAAACACAACATATACAATAAGCACAACACACACGAAAGCACATGTGCGCACACACACACACACACACAGCTGATAAAGAAGCCAACAAAATAAGCTCACAGAGAAGCGAGAAGGTCAGCGGGTGGGTGCCTGCCACCTCCTTACTTCTAATGGCTCAGCCTTGCTGCTCCATCAGCCTCCTCTGACCCAGCACAGACCCACCTTGTAGGATACCATCAGCCCAGAAGGGCACATGTCAGGGACAGCGGTGTCCGGCCACTGGACTGACCCAGCTGGGAATCAGAGGAAGGTATAGCAGTCTGGGCCTGTTACACCCTGAATGTCACGATCACCGTGCTCCACCAGCCTGGCTCCTATGGGTGCCATTTCCTGCTGGCCATATCACCCATCAGTGGTAAAACTGGACAGCTTTGCCTGAGCCTGTGTTCTTCCTCCTCAGCAGGACGGGTGACATTAGAACACCTAGCAGGGCTGTGCTAGGCTCTGCGTCCTAGGGTTAAGGTTAAGGTCCACCCCTGACATGATGAAGTTCCCAGAAGGAAAAAAGCCACAAGTGCCTTCAAGATCCTACCAGGATGATTAACTAATCGGCTTCTCTGTCTAGGAGAACGTCTATAGTTACGCAGAGCCGGGATGTAGACGTAGTCACATCACCTTGAGCTATCTTTAGCCTCCCTGGAAGTCACTCCTTACCTGCCTGTGTCTGACCTGATACCCTTGTGACTTTGACAGGAAGCCTTTGGATTGCGACCTCAAAACAGACCCTTAATTCCCACCAACCCAGAAGGTAAGAACAGCATCAGCTGTGATCGGGCCCCTGCTTTGGAGGACCTGCCCTCCTGAAGCGTGTTGACCCATGATTTTCCACGTTGTTACTGTAGAAGCTTCGTGGAACTATTACAACCGTGGAGTGTAAGTCTTTGGGGTAACTTGAATCGAGTGTAAGTCTTTGGGGTAACTTGAATCTGTGTTCTCGGGCCGAGGGCATTCATACTTGGTTCCAGAATAAACACTTTGAGGTGAGAGGTCCTGGTTTGTGTCAACAATATTGGAGCGACCCCAAGAGAGACAGACACTGCTCTTTGACCCTGCTGCCTCTGACTCTCACTGTTTTAACCTGTCCCAGAATGGGGGTGGGGGTGGGGGTGTGTTTCCTCATCCAGAGGCCACACCCAGCTGCCCATGTCACCCCATCCACGGCCACTGCCTTCCCACAGTCCTGCTCCAGTCTGCTTTGCTTTCTGAGCTGATGGCTTCAGATGCCTGGGTGGGGGGGTGGTTGTAGGGAAAGGTTTGGAAACAGGGTTTTAAACAACAACCTAAGGAGAGAGATTTTCCTCCACGTGGGCTGATCTGCTCTACAGGGTCAGCATACAGCTCCCATAGCAACTCAAAGGTTCCCCGTGTGAGGGGCATCGGCAGCCCCTTCAGTCTGCCTGCTAGAAACTTCTGCCTGGGAGTGGCAGCTGAATTCGACCCCACTGGGTCAAACTTGCAGGAACGCTGTCATCTGTCCAACAGGGACGATTACTAGTCCTGCTGAAAATGGGTGCTGGGGGGGGGTGTTACACAGAAATAGCACGTCACCTCCTGTCCTTTCATCGGGAATGGCCCCATCTGGCCTGTGTGTCCACAGGCAGGGACCACAGCCCAGGTCCTGTGTTTTCTCCAGGGTGGGGTGTGCTGGCCCCGAAGGCCTGTCTTCTTGGCCAGCCTCCTGGCTCCTCCTCCCTCCCTCCCCTGCTGAAGTCCGAAAGACCCACACTTGGGACCATTTATTTCCGCATGGCCGCCACATTCCCTTGGGATCCAGCCAGCTGCTACTAAACCAATTTTTTGAAACAGGACAGCCAGTGTTACCCAGGGTGTCTGTTTGGAATGCAGATGTCAGGGCCGCAGT
>NC_034603.1:84122888-84132841 GCF_900095145.1 Mus pahari | reverse complement strand
GGGGTGGGGGGGGCATGGGGCTCTGTGCTGTAAGCTCCACCCCTAATTCCATTCTCCACCCCTGTACTGGCTGGTTTTGTGTCAACTTGACACAGCTGGAGTTATCACAGAGAAAGGAGCTTCAGTTGGGGAATGCCTCTAGAGATCCAACTGTAAGGGGTTTTCTCAATTAGTGATCAAGGTGGGAGGTCCCCTTGTGGGTGGGACCATCTCTGGGCTGGTAGTCTTGGGTTTTATAAGAGAGCAGGCTGAGCAAGCCAGGGGAAGCAAGCCAGCAAAGAGCATCCCTCCATAGCTTCTGCATCAGCTCCTGCTCCCTGACCTGCTTGAGTTCCAGTTCTGACTTCTTTCAGTGATAAACAGCAATGTGGACATTTAAACTGAATAAACCCTTTCCTCCCCAACCTGCTTCTTGGTCATGGTGCTTGTGCAGGGACAGGAACCCCAACTAAGACAGCCCCCCCATTCCCCCAAGGCTCACCTGCTGGTGAGGTTTGGTTTTCTTGAAACAACCTTACTGTGTAGCCCAGGGTGCCCTGGATTTCCCAAGCCTCCTGCCTTAGCTTCCCAAGAGAGTGGGACTGATAGTAAAGTCCCTCTGAGTTACAGGGGAGGGTGAAGGCTGAAGGCTGCGGCCTCTAGCTGTTTTGGGGACCCCCTCAGATGGACCATACCTACTGGTTCTTTCATCTTTGTGTTCTCTCTCTCTATCTCTCTCTCTGTCTGTCTCTCTGTCTGTCTCTCTCTCTCTCCCTTCTTCCCTCCCCCTCTCTCTCTTAATTAACTAACAAAATTGAACATATGTTCATATTTTAAAAAAAGAACCTAGGCCCAAGGGGTAAATAATAAACCATTCCCTCCCATTGACACTGCCCACTTCCAGGAGTGACTTCTATGCTGGCTCCTCCCACAGTCACCTGATGGCCTGGGCCCAGATGAAATGAAAGTGGGGAGGGGCTGCCACACCCTCCCACCAAGATAGATGGATGGGGAGGGGGACGTCGCCCGACACTCAGCCCAACACATTTCCACATTATGGAGTAAGTCAGGGAAGTTAGAGAGATGGCTCAGATAGGAGTTAAGGGCACTGGTAGACTTTCAGGAGGCTCATGACTGCAGCTCCCTTTGGGCACCAGAAACATATCTGACGCACAGACATGCATGCAGGCAAAACATTAGCACACATAAAATAAAAAGAAATAAAACGTTTTCAAAAGTGATCCTCTCACAGAAAACCTGCGTTTGGTCCACAGCACCACATCAGTGGCTGACAACTGCCTCTAATTCCAGCTCCAGGGGGGTCCGACACCCTCTTCTGGCCTCTCATTCACACACACACACACACACACACACACACACACACACCACCCCTAGAACTAGAAATAAAATAAATACTTAAAAAAAACGAAACCAAAAGCCCCCACAAAGAATAAGTTTTCTTGGAATGAAGTGCTGAGCTCGAGGAGTGACCGGAAGCTGTGATGTCATCTGCAGCTCGGGTACAACCCCTCCCCACTTCATCTCTCATAGGCACACACCAGGCCTCCCACGTTCACTAAAGGAGCCGGGTGTTCTGCTCTTGGTATTCGATAGGTAGTTCCCGGACCAGTGCTGTGGACCATAGTGCAAGACACATGGGCTGAGCCCCACCAGGCTGGCTGAGCTAGAACCTGCAGGCGAGCCAGCATCCCCGGAAGAGCTATATGCAGTTGCAGTTACTGAGCTGCATGCAGTGGCGGTTACTGAGCTGCATGCAGTGGCGGTTGCTGAGCTGCATGCAGTGGCGGTTGCTGAGCTGCATGCAGTGGCGGTTGCTGAGCTGCATGCAGTGGCGGTTACTGAGCTGCATGCAGTGGCGGTTGCTGAGCGGCATGCAGTGGCAGTTACTGGCTGCTACCTGAAGGTTTCAGCCCTCCCCACAGCTGTGCTGCGGCTCACCCTGAGCGCGCCTGCTTAGTTCCTGACGTGTGCCAAGAGTACTCTTAGGGCCCGGCCCTGTAAGGTGCTCAGTAAATGATTCCGACCCACAGATGCCAGGTCAGAGAGTGCAGGTTGCTCCCTGCAGAGAGCCACCCTCCTCCCACAACCACACACCAAGCTGGGAAGTGGGGACCCATGTGTCCCTTTCTCGTCCATGTGGGCTGACGCCTTTCCAAGCCAGCCCTGCATGCCTGAGTGGGTTCTCTAGGACGTTTCTTCTTCTAATCATAGGCAAGACGCACAGTATGACGGGTCACAATCTCACCTGGGTGACCCACCGTATGATAGGGCAGAGTCTCACCTGGGTGTTCATGATGGCCTTAATGGCTGTTTCAAACTCATCCGAGTTGTTATAGTCCACGGTCCACACGTGCGGCTTGCCAATAAAGTTCTCTGCATATGGATGCTGGGAGAACACCTGCCCGGGACCAACAGATGGCTGCTTCAGCCTGCAGCTGGGCCGGGCTCAAGCACCCTCCGTGGTCTCTTCCCCCTCTGCACCCCAAGGCTTAGCTCCCCCTTTGGGGACCTGTAGACACACCTCTTCTCAGACTCCCAGATCTGGGGCAGGACCCTTCTGCTCACCTCCCTGGAAGTGGGCTTGCCCCGGAAGAACTCGTGGTTGAGGGAGCTGTGGGGTGGGCTGAAGCGAGACTGCAGGAAGATGCAGCCGTTGGCGATGGCTTCCAGCGGTGCTGGGCCTTCGTAGGGGAATCCGAACCCTATAAAGAGCTGAGAGCAGAGGGGACAGGCAGGATGGTTCAGTGGGTAGAGGCGCTCGCCACCATGCCTGGTGACCGGAGCTCCTACTCCCCTTGTCCCTTCCAATAGAGGGCCCCCTGGCCTTCTGGATCAAGTGTCTGTCAGGATTCTGGGCAGCAGAGCACACGGAGATGTCTGGCCTGGTAGATGACTGTCATCCAGGGCTGCGGCCTGCAGGGGTAGGACAGTGGCCAGAGCCTCACCTTGGCCTTCCGCAGCAGCTGCTGGAACTCAGGCTGTGGTAGGAGGCCGTGGTTCTTCACGAAGGCAGGGACCTCAGGTGGCCGCTGGCTCTCATAGTACACGGTGCCGTGGATCTCCATGTACTTGTTGAGGATGGCCAGGAACTTCTCCTTGCCCTGCAGAAGGAGGAGGAAGAAGAGGAGATGGTGACCGACCGTCCCTTCATACTCAGAAGGCAGAGCTGGTAGGTCAGGCTCCCCTGCTCTGGCCTCAGAAGACATCAGAATCATCTTGGGGTGATTTTAACTTGCTGTGTAGACTTGGGCAGAGTCCCTCTCCTCTCTGGTCTTTGGACTTTCCATTTGTGAGTTGCAGGGCTTGAACTAAACCTGAGGCATTAGGGTAGGGTTGGTTCTAGCCATGGAACTGAGTTTCCCAAGGAAGGCCATGGAGACCTAATACTTAAATCCATCTATGAACCTGGATGCCCTGACGACCTGTGGACTTCTCTGGAACTCCTCATGTATCTACCCATGCACCTGTCAAGCCAACCATACACCTGTCTACATATACGCTCCATCCATCATCCATCCATCCATCCATCCATCCATCCATCCTTCTACCCACCCATCCACACATAAGTACACCAACCCACTTAACTGTCCATCCACCTTTCTACCCACTTACCCACACATCCATCTTTCCACCCATTTATCCATCTGCCAACATACTCATCTCTATTTCTATGATTTTTTTTTTTCATATTCATTTTCTAGAACACATTAAAAAAAATCAAGGCAACAACAACAACAAAAAAAAAAATCCTGAAAATCCAGAAGCCTTTACCGCAGATATGTACCATTTGGAAATGCTCTGTACCTAGAATAAATGAAACAACATAGGCAGACAGAGCACTTGATCCAGTGTCTGTGTGCAGCAGGAGGGGCGGGGACAGCAGGGTGGTGACATCAGGATAACACAGATCATTGGGGTGGAGCATCTGAGTCCAGACAGCTCCCACACCCACAGTCCTCATTGCTGAAAAGGGGGTATGTTTCAGAGCAGAAGGGATGGCCTTTTCAACAAACAGCCCAGGGCACCTGCCATCTACATGCAAAGCAAGGGAGAGAGCGTCCGAGTCTGGGACCCAGTGGGGCAATACGGAATTGTAAGAATGCGAATCTGCATGTCCCATTATATTGCAGTGCTAACTCAAAATTAATCATAGGCTCAAAGGCAAAAACTAAAACTACAGAACCAGCAGAGGTGCCAGGGAGAAGCCATGACTTCGGGATAAACACGAGTTCTTAGCACCAGAGGCACCGTCTGCAAAAGACAGCTTTCAATTCTTATCAAAGTCAAGGCTTAGCTGGGCGTGGTGCACACCTGTAATCCCAACACTCTGGAGGCTGAGGCAGGAGAATTGTCACAAGGATTGCCTGAGCTACACAGTAAGTTCCAGGATCCTTGTGCTACATAGCAAGGCCCTGTCTTCAGAGAAACAGACAAAGCAAATAGTGTTTGCTCTGTGTAATCTTCCATTGAAACTAAAGCAAAAAGAACCAGACTTGGTGGCACAGGCCTTTAATCCCAGCACCTGGGAGACAGAGGCGGGCAGATCTCAAGAGTTCAATGCCAGCCTGGTTTAGGGAGCTCCAAGACAGCCAGGACTGTGAGATCGTGTCTGAAAAATAACAACAAAAAAGACTAATGCAAAAGAGAGAGAGGAGGAGGCAGCAATGGAGTCCAGTGGGGCCAAAGGAATGTTTTTGTTAGTTTTGTGTGTGTGTGTGTGTGTGTGTGTGTGTGTGATTCCTTTTTATTTTTTATATTATTTCTTTTTATTTTTTTTATGTGCCTCAGGGTTTTGCTTGCATGTGTGTCTGTTTGAGGGTGTCAGATCCCCTGGTACTGGAGTTAAAGACAGCTGTGAGCTGTCATGTGGGTGCTGGGGATTAAAACAGGGTCCCCTGGAAGAGCAGTCAGTGCTCTGAATCTTTGAGCCACCTCTCCAGCCTCTATTTTTGTTTTGTTGAGACCACACCCAGCCTGAAGCAATATATAAAGAGGTAACAAGTGATGATTTTCAAAAGTTTGTGATCAATTTAAAAAGGTTCAGAAAGATCTATGAATTGAGTTCAAGCAGATAGAAGGCAAACTGCCCATGGCGGGCGGCACCAAGCCTTACAGTTAGTTTAATGGCGTGGGAAGAGAACAGAATATCTTTACTTTGGAGCTGGGATTCCGTGCACAGCGACAATGCCCTCCAGGAGCACAGGTGAGGGAGGGGCTGAGCAGGTAAAGACAATTACTGCCAAGCCTGACAACCCTGACAACCCGAGCTGACCTGAGTTCAAGTTCAGGGACCCATACCAGGGTCTCTCGTCACCCAAGAAAAAGTGATCCCTTATATTGGGCCCAGTAAGGCAAGGATGCAGGCTGTTCTCTGTGGAACAACGGGTGAAAGTCAGAGAAGACACTGGAGGTGTTAAAATATGAATCAATGTTGGGTCAGCAAGATAGTTCAGTGGGTAAATGTGCTTGCACTCAAATCTGGGTGACTTGAGTTCAATTCCTGGGACTCACAGGATGGAAGGACAGATTTGATTCCTGAAAGTTGTCCTCTGACCTCTGCATAAGCATACATACTCACACTCACTCTCTCTCTCTCTCTCTCTCTCTCTCTCTCTCTCTCTCTCTCTCTCTCTCTCTCTCTCTCTCTCTCTCTCTCTCTCTCTCTCGTATCTTTTTGGGTTTTTCGAAACAGAGTTTCTCTGTATAGCTCTGGCTGTCCTAGAACTCACTTTGTAGGCCAGGCTGGCCTCGAACTCAGAAATCCGCCTGCCTCTGCCTCCCAAGTGTTGGGATTAAAGGCATGTGCCACCACTGCCTGGGTCACACACTCTTATTCACACCACACACACTATATACTATACACTTGTGCTCATACACACATACACAAATTCACAGCTACACACACACACACACACACCTGGTGAGATGCTAACTTCTACACAAGACAAGGGTGATGGAGGCCTCCTTCCTCCCCCTTGCTGGGGCTTTCCCTGGCACCTGCCCCATTTGCAGACTTCAGTCCCCCACTCTCTGTCACTCAAGGGTTCTCCCCACTGTGCCCTTCTCTAGGCTTGACTTAACGGCCCTGGTGGCCTCATAAGTTCTGCCTCTGGGTTTTCTCTGTTCCTGGACATTCCTGGGCTCAGCTAGTTTGTGGCTGAAGTGCTCTCTTGGCCGCTGCTGACTAGGTGCGAGCTCACCCTATAACCTGCTGGGCCCCATTTTCCCCATCTATATAATAGGCCTGATAGCATGCCATCCTCCTTCCTGGGGAGGCAATACCTGTGAGCCCTCAGCAGTGCTTGGAGTTACAGCACAAGGGCCAGCCTCTGCTAATACCTCAGTGTGCTAGGCTAGATACAGCCCAACGTTTGCTTCTCTTCCTTCCTCAGCAGGAACCCAGACCTGGGGCAGCCCCAGTGGCTTGCAATAAAGCCACGCCTTGGTGTCCCTTGAAACTGGGTAGAGTCATGATCTAAAGACGCAGCCACTGGGCTGTAAAGGAAAAAGACCACCTTGGTCGCCCTCCTCCCTCCTCACTGATGTGTGTCTCTGAGAACCAGATGTTTGTGGCCAGCCTGAGCCCGTGGCAGACTCGGGGTGAAAACTGAGCAACACGTCCCCAAGGGACCGTGTACCTTGGCCTGGACACTTCCTGAGACTGTGAAAGTCTTGTCTGGTCATTCTGATCCTGTGACATCTGACCTACCAAATATAGCATGAGAATTTTCAAATAGGACAGCCGTGTCACAAGCTTGACTCAGGACCTGGGATGACCTTGAACTTGTCATCCTTCAGTCCCTACCTCCTGAATTCTGAGAATACTGTTCCCGTCACTAGGGCCTGACCCTGGGCTTGTGCATGCTAGGCAAACACTCTACTGACTGAGCCACACTCCCCAGCCCAACCCTGCCTTTGTACCATCTGCCTGTGCCTGTCTTCTGTCCTGCCCACCCTCAGCCTTGTCTATGGTTGTACCAAGGAACTCTCACAGGGAGGGACCCAGGGAAGACTGCTCCGTGGACCCTGCTGTCCCCTTGCCCTCCCCTCCTCCCCCTGGTACCTCCACGGAGCTAGTGTTAGAGTCAAGGACACATCGTCAGGGAGACCCCACAGAGCAGCCACTGCTGCAGTAAGGCAAAGGCACGTGCATGGAGGCTTCCGGTCCGTACCTGGAGCTGCCTCGTCGCCATGGAGCATAGGGAACAGAGAGAGTAGGTTAGTGACCAGAGGCAGGCACCACCCGCAGAAGTTTCCCAGGATGGGGGACCCAAGCTGGAAGATGGTGTCCTAATTTCTAAGCTCCACCCCTGCCTCTCATCCCACCAAGTTCCACTCTCCTAAGCCTCCCTGTGGGGTTTACATCATTTATTAGTTCCTAGAGGTGGGGCAGGAGGGTTTGTTTAATCAGAAACCACAGAGCAACTGTCCAGTGAGAACAGTGCAGGGGCAGAGAGGGGACAGTCACCATCTTGTTAGGGACTACTTGGAGCCATTTGCAGTAATCCAGTGCATCCCCTAGACTTCAGTGCAGCAGATGGGAGCTGTGGTCTGGATCCTGCACCCGTGCCTGCAGCTTCAGGTGTGGACTGCAGAGGCATGGCCTTGGCTAGACAAGCCCTGTCCTTGTGTGGCTGGAGCCTTCCCAGTTATGGGGGTGATTAGCACCAGAACCAGGTGCGGTAGGCGTGTCCTGCGCTGGCATGCAGATGATCTGTGTGGCTGTGGCCTACGCTTGAGTGGTGGTGGCAGTGCGGTAGTGGACATGACTTGTGTCAGAAGGGCTGTGGCCTGTCCTTGTGAAGGCATAGCAGGTGCAGTTAATGCGTCCAGGACTGGCGTGGGTGTGGCCCACAATCAGCAAGTGTTGTGGGTATGGCCTGCATTGGAACCGGTGTGGTTGGCAGTGGGCTTGCCGAGGCTCACCTTCCAGATACTCGCCTCCTTGCCATACACCACCGCCATGTTGCGGGCCTTGCCATCTTTGATGAGCTGTTTCTCGGTCTCATTGAGCTCCTCGGACACGAAGCCCATGAAGGAGTTGTCTGGGGTATGAGCTACAGCCCGGCCGCAAAGGGGGAAGAAGGGGTTATCAAACATCCAAGTAGAAGTCCGGTCCCTTGACATGCCTCTCTCAGGAGTCTCAGCTGAGCATGTGGGGAGAGCACCCACGGGTGGGCTGGCCTGGATCTCAGAGCAGGGAACCCCCAGGACCACTTGGCTCTCCAGTGTGTCTCCAGATGGTCTGACTCTGGGTAACCCAGACGGGTCTCCTTTCTCTGCTCAATCCCTTTGCAAAAACACTGGCTCCATCCTGGCTCCTTTGTCTCAGCAGACACGTGCTACTGCAGAGGGGTGTTCTCCCCTTAGCTCACCCCTCCACCCCCCAGCACACTGACAGCTGTTCCAAAGCTCTCTTGGCAGGCTTGTTTCTCTAGAACAATCCTTTCTGACTTGGGTCCCATCAGGTTCCTAGAATTGCCCAAGACCCCACAGGCCAAGCTCCGAGCTCTCTGTTCCCAGCTTGTCCCCAGCTCACCTCAGTGTCCACAGCCAGGACACCTTCCCGCTCACACCTGCTAACCTGTATTGCACAGCTGCAGTGCCTCTGTCCTCCCTTTTCTGAGAGATAAAATCCCACATGGCCCCTGCCCCCATCATCTGCCCCCATGAGCTTCTCTGGGGTCTGCCAGCCTTCCTGCCCCACCAACCCCACCAAGCTGGCTCTCTGTAGAGAACACAACAGAGAGTTAAAGATAAAGATCTCCTAATACTCTTCCAGAACCCAGTTGGCAGGGCAAGGTCCGACTTCCTCTCTGTCCCTCAAGGACAAAGTAAGTTTTATCTCTTTTTAGTAATTTATTTTTTGCTTAGAATTTTCAGAAAAGCATCATTATTGCATTCTTGTTAGAAGATGACCCAATACATATGATTTGTCTAAAAGATTATATGATCAAAGGGGGGGGGGTCTCTCCTTATTTGATTAATTTTTTTTTTTTTTAAGTTAACGAGATTTCTCATCCTGCAACAGCAGGGCTGTGACATGGAACACAGCCACAATCCTGGGGTCAGGAGGGCAAACCTGCCCACAGGAGAACTAGCTTTCTGTTTCCTCTCTTGTTCTCCTGCCTTGGGCCTCAGCAGCTCTGGCAGTAGCCCTGGGCTGTGCTGGAACCTGGAATCAAAGGTCTCCAGGGTCCACTGCCTTCCTGTGTGGGCAGGACCCTGGTGAGTGCCGGTGGCAAGCAAGGCATTCTCGGGCTACTGAGACACCCCAAATTCCTGTCACCCTGCTTCCCACCCGATGCTTGTGATCCACACCTTGGCCTCCCCGGGCATGGAGGGGGAGCTCCCTTAGGGGAGCTAATCAAACACAGTGTGGCCTCCCCACCCCCTCCTTGAAGGACAGGCACATGGGCAGTCCCAGGAGACATTCCAGTCCACATCTGGTGTACCTTAGGCTGGCTTCAACATTCTCCCATGTAGCTGAGGGTAACCCCAACATTCTGATTTCCCTGCCTCCACCTAACTGCTGGGATTATAGGTGCGTACCTACATGCCCCGTGCTGCTTCAAACCAGGGTCTTGTCTGCGCTAGACAAGCAGTCTGCCAACCGAGCTCCGTGCCCAGGCCCCGATGCCCCCCGTCCCAATGCCCAGGAATGCTGTGGTCCTAAAATGACTGCAGAAGAGACCCAAACTTCCTCCCTGCTCTTGGCTTTATGGTGAGGAGGAGCCCTGCCCCGAGGCCCAGAGCCCTCTGTGTGGTTACTCAGGATAGAGGATGGTTCTACTGTCTCCCAGAGTCCTCTGTGTGGGTACTCAGGACAGAAGATGATGCAACTGTCTTCCAGGCAATTCTCAACTTTAGAAGCATCTCTACTTCACAGAGGCAGCCAGAGCCTCTGGATGGATGAATGGATGGATGGGTGGGTGGATGGATGGATGGGTGGG
>NC_034603.1:84096667-84122687 GCF_900095145.1 Mus pahari | reverse complement strand
GTGAATGGGTGGGTGGGTGGGTGGGTGGGTAGATGGGTGGATGGGTGGGTGAGTGGATGGATGGATGGATGGATGGATGGATGGATGGATGCCTGGCTGCCTCCCTCCGTCCACCTCCAGCTGGGCTGGCTGCGTCCCTCTTCCGGTGGCCTCCCTCTCCTCAGCAGCTGAGGACACATCAGGCCTGCCTTGCCCTCCTCCAGAAGGGACAGATTTAGATTATAATTAGCTGAATCAGTCAGTGTGAATGGACAAGGAAGGGCGGTGGCCAATTAAAATAACAGGGACAATTAGACAAAGGGCCCAGGGCAGGTGAAGGTTAGCCCAGGAGAGGGAAAGAGAGCCAGCCTGGGCTATCTAAGACCCCGTCTCAAAACACTAAAAAGGAAAGAATAAATTATAAGGTGAGGAAATACACTGTTTGGAAGACGAGGGAAGAGTATAAGGATTGGGGAAAAGAGAAGGAACATTTGGTTAGGGTTCAGGAGGATGAGTAGGAGTTTGTCACATCTGTAACTTCATATTCAATAAGCTCTACCCGGGGACAAGTCTTACGGGATTTTTAAAATACATTTCATAGCATTAATTAATTAACCGTGTGTGTGTGTGTGTGTGTGTGTGTGTGTGTGTGTGTGTGTGCTTGTGTGCTATAGTGCATGTGTGGAAGTCAGTTTGTGGGAAGTTGGTACTTCCCTTCCATGCTGTGGGTCCCAGGGATCGAACTCAGCGGATTAAGCTTGGTAGCACGTTCTTTTCCTTGGTGATTCATCTTGGTAGCCCTTGTTAGAAAGCCCTTCTTTCTTGGAGACAGGGTTTCTCTGTGTAGCCCTGGCTCTCCTGGAACTCACTTTGTAGACCAGGCTGGCCTCGAACTCAGAAATCCGCCTGCCTCTGCCTCCCAGAGTGCTGGGATGGATTAAAGGCGTGCCCCACCACACCTGGCCTGAACGTCCTTTCTAAGTGGGTCATTACCCAAGACTCAAATTCTGCAGATTTCGTTTCTCTACCCCAGGTCCCTTCCCCTCCCCTTGATATCTTTTCCCTCCGGACTTCACCCCTGAGACACATTGTACCAGAACTACCCTCCCTTCTGGGCCTCACAGAACTTCCAAACGGGCTCCCCTGCAAAGAGTGATTCCCACAGGGCTGTGTGTCCCTAGACAGGTCTCAGTAACTCTCTGGACCTCAGTTCCCTCCTCTAGACTCCATGGGCTGCAGGAATTGTCCCACCGCTCTGGGAGCTAATGAAGCCATCACTCAGTGACTCTACAGTCTCAGCTCTGCCCAGCGCAGCCCGAACCTAAGCTGCTGACAGAAACGTCGAGTTTGACGCCTTGAATAGAGATCACATCCTCTGCGAGTCTCTGGGAACTGTGCGGAACCACTCTGCTCTTAATTTAGACACCATCCTAACAAGGTGGCTTATCTGGCTTTCTGGCCCAGAGCCTCTGAAGTACCACAAATTAGATGCTTACGATGCTACTCTGCTCTCAGCTGAGGGCCGGTGAGATGGCTCAGGGTGGAGGAGGTGCCTGCCATCAACCCGAGTTCATCGTAGGGAATCACATGACAGAAGGAGAGAAATGACTCCTGCAAGTTGTCCCCTGACGTCCCCACACTTGACTGCCACGCCCCCATCGCACAAATGAATAAATAAACACAGTATCAGTGGTACCAGAGAGACCCTTAACCAAGAACCGCACATGACTGAAATCTCAACGCTTGGGTGGCTGAGGCAGGAGTTCAAAGCCAGACTTGGGGACATATTGAGAGCCTTCTCAAAATTGCAAAGTGGCGGAGGCTGGGAATGTAGCTAGCCTACCGTGCACAAGGCCCCAGGTATGGTCCTCCTCAGCGCTAGAAATAAAAAACAGGCTACAAATGGCTGACATTGTGCTCCCGAGGAGTTAGTCCCCTTCCTTCAGGCTCGCCCCTGTGTTGGAACCTAACTAAGCCCCATGTTTCCAGAACCTTCAGGCTTGTTCATCTGCTTAGTTATCGTCCTTTTGTGTAGAAAGGCTCACATTCCTTTGCCCCACCCCCTCCCAGTTTCTCTGGTTGGTCCTGGAAACTTCTAGAAGGCCACTGAGCCCCGACTCTGAGCCATGTGCTTCTGAGAGCTCCCAGCCTTGAGTCAGTACCAGCCCTGGACACAGCTTCTAGAATCTCTGTGATGCCTGCTTCCCTCTACTCAGGGGGATGGTAGGTGCTTGTTAAGGCCATCCCATTGGCCCAGGAGGAAGGAGACACGCCTCTGCACCCATGGGGAGACCAGCCCCTGCAAGCATGGGGAGACCCCGCCCCTGCACATAAGGGGGGAGACCCGCCCCCGCACATACGGGGAGACCCGCCCCTGCACATACGGGGGTACCCATTTCTCTCCCAGTAACACTCACGGAACATGGTCATGAACTGCTTGGGGTTGAGGTTCCAGTAACCCCAGTTGGTCCGGTAGCCGTGCAGCGTGGCATACTCCTCGTGGTTGTACGCTGGCTCCGTCCCAAAGGTGTCGATGACTCGGATTCTGCACCTGTCCTCCCCAAGAGTGAACCAGGACCGAGGTCACACCTTTCTGCCTGTCCCTGGACTAAGAGTGCCCCTGTGACGGTGCTGCGGCTAGGTGGGGGGAGTACAGTACTTGACAAGGACTCCAACTAGGCACTGCCTCACCGTGTGACCACAGCGGTGCTTCACCCTCTCTGTGCCAGTTTCCCCTACGAGAATAGCAGTGGCCACTCTGGATGCCTGCGGGGCCCCTGGTTGGTATCCAGAAGCCAAGCCATCACCTCCACTGGAGTGAGGCTAGGAACAGAGGTGGTGTCTGAAGGGGGTGGGGTCCCGTCATTGTCCAGAGTCAGTTGTAAGCTGTGCTTTGTTGGGAAGGACAGGGTTCATGGGTAGTCTCCCGGGGACCTGAGCATGGGAGACTCCTCCACTGTTACCGCCCCCCTCCAAAGCGTGTAGTCTAAACCCAGAGCTCCTATAGGATCAGCTAACCTAGGGCCAGGTCACTCTGATACCATGGCTCCAGAATCTCTACCCACTCATCCTGAGTGCCTCCTGAAGAAAGGTGCTAAGACTTAAGACTCCCCCCCCCTCCCCGCAAAGCTGCCAGGGCCCAGCATTCTTTTGGGTGACCCAGAATTTTGCAGAGTGCTGAGGTCGGCAGGATTCCTGATTCCCAAGGAGAGGGGGTGGGGCGGGCAAGATGGCAATGTGCAGACAGCACACATTAATAACAAAAGCAATAACGCCGGCAGTCACCTCCCTCTAATAAAATCACACCGTTGATGGCATTAGGGCATAGGAGTGAACAGCGGGGCTCTTGGTGCTAAACGAAGCCAGTGCTCCTGGCTGCAACATGCTTGTCTTAGATCCTGGGGTCACCAGGGAAAGGGCATAGGCTGACACCCCTACACCAGGCTCCATGGTTGAGATCTTGACCACAGAGGGGTTCTTTCCCAGCCCATCCGCCCATCCCCTGGGATGCCTGACTCCGTCCAGGTCACCTCCCATCCTACCAGGCTTCAGCCCCCATCCAGCAGGGGCATGGATGGCTCTAAAGGGCTGCCAGTGAGCTGTTTAGGATGGGAGTGCTTTGGAGACGGAAGGGAAGGCTGAGACAGGAAGAAAAGGGCCATGCAGTGTTCTATCCTGGGCTAGCAGGCAGAAGGGAGCATGGGGGAGGAGCTATGGTCCCAATAGTTCCTGGGTCTGGGTCTACCCTGGGCTAGCTAGCAGGAGGGAAGGCATGGGGGAGGAGCTGTGGTCCCAGTAGTCCCTGGGCCTCTCACCGGTACTTCTTGAAGGACAGCCCCATGTGCTGTTTCATCTGCTGCAGGCCGTGATAGTCCGTGTAGATGAGGTCAAAAGGCAGAGGTACGGTGAGTGGGCAGTTCCCCCGGCCTGGCGGCACCCCTAAGTTACTGAGAGAAGAGCCCATCAGAGTCTGAGCCCTGAAAATACCCGCCCTCCCAGCCATTTCCCACAGCCAAGGGCGGGGCAGTGAGAGCCACTCTCAGAGATAATCAAGCGGGAGGGCCCTATGCGGTTGTATGGATGTCACTGCACACGGGCATCCACCTAAGGCAGGGGTCCTAAACCCACCCAGGCTCCTTTGCCAGGCAGTGCACCTGGCCTGGTTCACCCGTCAGGAGGAAGGGGCCTCTGTCATTCCCGCAGGCCTGAATTTGCTCAGAGCAAGTCTGGCTTTCACCGTGCCATGAATGTGAGCCAAAGTCCTCCGAGTCCCTTCAGGGCTCACTCAGTGCCAAGGATTCCAAATATCACAGCTGACCCAGTTCTTGCAGGCCTCTGGGGAGTCCCCCTCTGCTCCCGCCAGACACACCACTGAGGTCCCCCGGGACCAGGGGCTTGCCTGTGCCTGGCAATTCACAAACACAAAGGTTTTTTTTCTTTTTTCTTTTTTTCTGGGACAGCTGCCTCCAGTGACCCGGAAGCTATGGCTAGGTCAGAAAGGACTGGAGATCCTCTGTTGCCTGGCAGGAGGCTGACTGTCACTCATCATGGGAGCCTGAAGGACACGGCCATGGCCTTGTGGCTTCTTCTAGAACAACCATCTGGTCAGGGCTCTCCCTGGGGACAGTTCTAAGCCTTGGCACAGCTGGCACAGCTGCCACCTTCAGCATTGTTAAGCACCCAACTCTCTGTCTGTAAAACCATCGCCTCTCACTAGGCCCCTGAGGAACTGACTGGGAAGCCCCTGGCTTCTCCCCTTCATACTTTAGCATTCAGTAAGTCTGCACAGAGCCACAGTGTCAGGGAGTGGGCCTCTGCTGCCCATTCCCCCCACCCCCATCTCCTTATACTAGGCCAGAGAAGAAAGCCTAGAGCCAAAATAACATGAAGGACAGAGATGAACCCCTCACATCCTTCCCTTTAATACACATTTTGTAGGATATCACGGGGTGCCTGGCCCTCTGCCCAGGAGACCTGCGGTCCTTGGATTATGAAGGTCCCAGGAATTGTAAGTGGCCTGGGGGGACAGGGCGTAGGAGCAGACAGAGCAGACTGGGAGCTGATTAGACTTTAAGAGCAAGGAGGACCTTGTCCAAGCAGGCCTAGAATGCAGAGTCCTTGTCTTTCCCAAACCCTCAGCTCCTCGGCACGCAAGGTGGCCTTTTAGTAGGCTGGGTGTCCCACCTTTTGCCTCAGGTCATTGGCTGCTTGCAGGAACGGGACAAAACCTCCTTTGGTTTTACCTCAGATGCGAGAGTGCTGGAAGAGGCCCCAAGGCCTCCTGGGAGCTCACACCACAAGCAACCTTGGGCCAGGGAGGTGATGGGTTCTGACAAGGACAATCTCATTAGAGACACAGGACCATGACTGATCCATTGCCTGGTTGTGTCTCAGGCTCTCTGAAGTAATTCAAGCCAGGTGGAAAAGTACCAGCTCCGAATCCACTGTACTGTTTGTGCATGCTCAGCACATCCCGGCCCAGGCTGGGGGAGGGGCCGGTGCACACTGTGTTCTGGACAAAACATCTACTACGGCCCCTTTTTAGTGATACAGATGTACCTGCCTACAAGACTGCAAAGAAAAGATGCCAGGATTGGGGCTACGTTTGGACATGGTGGCATCAGTATGGGTCTGTCCCTACAGAGCAAGATGTCAGGAAGAGCCGGGTCAGCCACCTGCCTTGCTGAGCTGACTCCCAACCATGTGCCCCCTAACGCCAGAAACTGCTGCAGAGCCAGAAAAGCAAGGCCCTGATGACCTCATTCTTTCTACATAAAACCTTTAATCTGGCCACATGGCCTCTGCCTTGTGCCTTCTGCTCTCTGGGGGCCATTTTTCCACGACCCCCAGGAGTCACAGAACACAGGTTTCTAAGGTCCAGCCAGTGATGGAGAATGGGCAGAGATCCCATGATCTGTGGCACCCTAAAAGAGTTCCCAGCCAGAGTTCATGAAATATTTGGCGGTGTTTTTCAATGTTAAACCACACCTCTTCTCTGTAGGGCATCTCTGCTGTGTCCTCCCCAGCCCCAGACTCCTCTAGTAAGGGCCAACACCCCTGTAGGAGCCTCGCTGCTGCTCAGCTCCACGGCACCCAGGGAGAGAAAGGCAGACGCTGGTCTTCTTGGTCTCACCCGGCTGAGAGCCACCCACAGATGAAGAGACCCAGGGACCCTTGCTCTGGCCCTCTCCTGGTAGATTCGAGGAAGGGGCTAGCTACTGCTTCTCCTGATGGGAATCTGGCTCTGGCAAAATGAAGACAGTTCTAAAATGTAAATCACGGGGGGTGTGGCCTATGAAGTGACATGTCTCCTCACATCTTTCTGGTTGCTTCCAGGCAACGTGTGCCACCCTGTCCCTAGATTTCCTTGGTTTGGGTTTGGTTTGGTTGAGACAGGGTCTCAGTACGAAGGCAGCCTTGGCTGGCCTGCAGCTCTGACCAGACTAGCCTTGAATTCCCAGAGACCCACCTGATTCTGCCTCTCTAGTGCTGAGTTTCAGATGTATGATACCACACCTGACCTCTTAGGTCGGTCTCTATTGTTGCCTTGACTGAATTTAGAGCCACCGTGGAAACACATCTCTGGAAAGTGTGCAAAGCATCAAGTTTGTTTGTTTTTTTTCCGTTTTTGTTTATGTTTTGTTTTGTTTTTGTTTTTTTGAGATAGGGTTTTTCTGTGTAGCCCTGGCTGTCCTGAGACTTGCTCTGTGGATCAGCTGGTCTTGAACTCAAGGAGATCCGCCTGCCTCCCTAGTGCTGGGACTAAAGGCGTGTGCCACCACTACTTGTGCCAGGCATCACCTCTTACACGGGTGCTGGCATTCAAACTCAGGTCCTCACGCTTGTTCTGTTTAAACTAATGCACTGCCCCCAGTGCACTCTAAACAGCATTCATTAAGGTTTGCCCGATTCTCTAGAAAGGCGCGAGTTATCGCTCCACATTTTTATACATATAATTAGCTAGAGCTCCAAACAGGAGATGCTCAGATCCTTGGGGTCAGAAGGCCCCTCATCTCTGTCCGTTGTTTTGATCACAGGGACAACTTTGGAGCCAAAGCTCCAGCTACCTCTCTCTTTCCTGTCATCTGTACTGGGGAGACTTACCTAATGACTACCCCAGCCACCTTGTTGGAACTACGGGCTCCTGGAGAGCAAAGCCAGGTTTGAAATTTCAGGACTGAGTTCAGGATCTTGCCCAATAACGTCATCAGAGAGAGGACCCTCTCCAGACAGAAATAAGGAGGCGTTGGACGCAAGGACCCTGGGAGGGTGGGTTTAGGTGTGGGAGCTTCATCCAGCACGACAGTCTAGTTTAGCATCTAATGGCGCCCAAGCTTCTGCAGGCAACTGGTAGCCCCTCAGCCCTTGGACACCAGGACCCTGTGTGTAGCTGGAGAAGCACTGCAGAAGGACAGGGAGAAGGAGCCAAGCTGGTCCCCTTGTGTTTTCCCAGGGAAGGAGGGAGTGAGAAGCGGCAGTCACCCGAGGGACCAAGTTTTCACCTCCCACTGATTCCCTGAGGGGAGGCAGGCAGAGCTTCACTGCTCCCACAGGCACCTGAGTGCCAGGGAGCAGAAAGGTCAGCACTCAGGGGGGCTGGAGGTTTATGGCCTGTAATTCAAGTGCACTTTTATGGGCCATCTTATACTAAGTGGTTGGCTGCAGCTGCCTCTTGAATTGGAAAAAAACCCAGCCTGACAGTCTCCAGCCAGAGATGGTTCCCGGAGCTGCCCAGTCCCAGCCAGAACACTCTCCTGTCGCCTCTGTGACACTCGTACCTACCAGCTCTTATTCCACGGACCCTGAGTCACAGAATAAGATCTCGGAGATCCCAAGGAAAGGTCGCCCCACTGGTGGCCTGACGGATGCTCTTTGGACCACTTGGGGTGGAATCTAAACATGCAGAAGGCTGACTCAGAACAGGCAAGGTGGTAGAAAACTGACTTATGCACACACACACACACACACACACACACACACACACACACACACATACACACACAAGAAAATAATTTAATACAGAGGTAGGGCATGGATAGGGTGGTGGCCCAAGGACATGGACACTCACACAGGTCACCTGAGTCCCTTCACTTCTGTGCTCAATACAAACCAACCCACCCAGAAAAGCCAGGGTCCCGACTACAGAGGTGGGCACTGGGTACAGTGCTTGCCTTACAGCAGGAAGAACTAACTGAGTTCATTCCCTAGCACCTGTGTAAAATGCTGGCGGTGACGGTGTGCATGTATATTCTCAGTGTTGGGCTCTCTAGCCAGAGGGCCTAACATAACCAGTTAACTCCAGGTCCCAGCGAGAGATGTTGGTTAACAAAGTAACTGCTTGGAGATGGCTCTGTGGAAAAGCACTTGCTGTGCAAACATGAGTACCTGAATTTGTAATCCTAGTACCCATTTAAAAGCATGGGTGAGCTGGGCAGTGGTGGTGCACACCTTTAATCCCAGCACTTGGGAGGCAGAGGCAGGTGGATCTCTGAGTTCAAGTCCAGCCTGGTCTACAGAGCAAGTTCCAGGACAGCTAGGGCTACACAGAGAAACCCTATCTCAAACACACACACACACACACACACACACACACACACACACACACACACACACACACTTAGGTTGGGTCCTGGAAAGACGACCCAGTGGTTCAGAGCACTTGTTGTTCTTCCAGAAGACACATGTTCAGTTCCCAGCACCCACAAGGCGGCTCAGAAGGTGGTTCTAGGAGATATAAATGCTTTCTTCTAGTTTCTGTATGTCCTGGGCATCCACACAGGGCAGGGCATACATACAAAACACTCATAAATATAAAATGAAAATTGTTGAAAAATTGAATACAGTAGCACAGGGTCTGTAACTCCAGCTCTTGAGAGTAGAGGCAGGAGGATTCTAGGAGCACTGGGTAAATTGAAAAACCCTGTCTTAAAAACCACAGTGGAGGGGGCAAAAGAGAGGGCCCAGCAGTTAAGAGCACACACTGCCTTTGCAGAGCACCTAAGTTTGCTTCTCAGCACCCACACTGGATGGCTCCCAGCGGCCTATAACTCCAGCTCCAGGGGGATGCGATGCCTTTAGCCTCTGCGAGCACCTGGATTCATGTTCGCATACCCACACACAGAGGCACTCATACATACAAATAACGAAAAACAATAAAAATGAATCTCTTTACAGAATAAATTAGTATAATGGAGTAGACACAGAATACCGTCCACTGGCACCTGCGCATGCACATGTGGGCTAGCATGCACATACCCATGCATGCAGGTATATCACACACACACATGTGCACACACATAGCTGGCTTCTACAGATCTACAGTATAGTGAGGACAGTCTTAATTCTGCAAATGTCCGAGAGCCGCAGCTGCATACTAAATTAAATGTACTTAAAGCCACCAGACTGTACCCTGTAAAATGGTTAAGATGACATATTTCATGTGATGTGCATTTTACAATAATTAAAAGAGCCAACTCCATATGCCCAGATTCCAGCATTCTGCCTCCCAGAGGCTCCGGGGTCCCATCTTGCCTGGGAGCCCCAGTTAGTTGCAGATGGCAGAAGGCAAGAATCAGTCCCCTCGATTTCTGCTAGAAGTCCAGAGTAGGATGGGGCAACTGCTGGGTTCTGCTACAAAGAAAACCCTCTGTGGGCATGAGCTGCCTGTGGCCTTGTGCAAGGCCCTGCACTGCCCTGCTGTCCACCCCCGCCTCAGTACCCTCTCGCTCAGATGCATCTCCACTGTCTCTCCTTGGCTAAAACTCCTCCACTTTATTTTTCACTGTACCTTTTGGTCCGTGGCTAGAAATAATCTCCAGATACTGCTCACATTTGGAGAGAAACTTCTCTCTCCCTCCCTCCCTCCCTCTCTCTTTTTCCCTCTCCCTTTCTCTGTGTGTTTGTCTCTGTGTTTATCTCTGCCTGTCTGTCTGTCTGTCTGTCTGTCTGTCTGTCTCTCACTCTCTGTGTGTGTATGTGTGTATCTGTGTCTATTTGTTGTTTGTCACTATCTCTGGGTGTGGCTATGTCTGTCCGTCTGTTTCTCTGTGTGTGTGTGTGTCTGTCTGTCTGTCTGCATGCGTGTGTGTGTGTGTGTGTGTGTGTGTGTATGTGTGTGTGTGTAACAGGGACTTAATTAAAAAGATCCCCTACAAAGTACTCAAACAAATACCTTTGGCTCCAGAGCTAAAGGGCACCCAGGGGCCCTGGGCTTCCCCGGATGTGTCACACTGCTTGGAACATGTGACTAGGCAGGCTTGAATGTTCTGTCTCTCCTGGGGTCTGCCCACCCCCTTAGCATCGCTGGCATTGCCCTTTCCTCTCCCATGACCCCTCAGGTCATTGTCCCCATCCCAGAACATCGGGTGGCACAATGGAGGAACCCAAGGACCTCACTGAGCATCTGTGGAACTGTTTAGGAAGCAGGGGGATTGCTAACGGGGAATTACAGTCTCCTACCAGCATGGCTGCCCATCCTTTGTCCAATGCCATCCTAGAGAGCTCACCCTTGGTTCCCACCTCAGATACCCACACCCCAGCATGCACAGATGCTCTTAAAGGGTCCTGACCTGAAGCCAGGGAGAACTATCAGGTTCCCACAGGAGTGGCTCAGATGAAATAAAGCACAGAGATAGGATCAGAGATATCCACGGTGGCCACGGACCAAGGGACGAAAAAGGGAAACTGAGGAAGAGCGTTCTCTCAGTGCTGGCCAGACAGAGCAGGTGGGTTGTCTAAGGCTAACACCATCTTTCCCAATGCTCTTTGCTAGTAAGCAAGCTCAAGGCTAAGAATAGGACCGTGGCTCCCCCGGGAGAGCCCAGGAAGCCATATGCTCACCCTCACCCCTCCAGCTACCAAACCACTGTTGTGAAGAATCTAGGAGTGGCAGGTTTATATAACCCGCTGTGCTGATGCTAGGCAGGATCTCAGCCTCTCTCACCCACACCATATTGCCAGAACCAGGACAGACTGGCTCAGCAGCCCTCAGGGGTCATCATCCCGAAGGGTGACCCATTTCAGTTCCTGATGCCCAGGCCCTACCCCTCTCTTGGGTAGAGTCTGGCATTGGGCTGTCTTTCTTTTTAATCGGGTGAGCGTTATGTCCCAGGGGTTCTCACTAGCCAGAACAGCTCCACAAAGCCTCACTAAGGACCAGTCTGTTTGGAGGACTTGGGAGACACAACGGTGGCAGAGCTTTGCTTCCAGGCCCAAAGAAAGACTCCCAGCAGATGACCAGCCACTGGGCTCTGCTCTCCCAATGAAGAGTGGGGGACAGCACAGCTCAACTCCAAGGGAACCGTCCCTACTGTCCCTAAGCTGAGTTATGGGGACGCAAGGGGTTAGTCCTGCTATCCAGTCCTTCCCCGAGTCCAACCAGGCCAGCCCTGTCCCTTCTGAGAGGCTGAGGAGACAGACCTGAGACCTTTCTGTGGGTGATACACGCCTGTTTTCCACCCCCTCCTCCCTATCCACACTGACAGAAGTTCCCCTCTCCTGCATGTGTGTGTGTGGGGGGACCCACAAAGCATGGGTCTCTATGTGAGGGGCTCCCAACCCCCCAACCCCAGCTCCGGACCCCAGGAAGGGAGGAGGGCTTCACAAGGCTGTTTCTGTCTTGTACCGGGAAGGAGTCAAAGAGCTGGGATCAGAACAGCTGATCTACTGCCTGGGGAAAGGCCTGGCTAGTGACCCAGTATCCAATTGTAGGGCAGGTGGTGCAGGCGGATGTCCCACCAGGGTCCCCAGGCAGGGAGAATGGGGGGCGCCATCCAAGGCCGGAGGAGAGGCTAACAGGCAAAGTGAGCCTAAGCAAGTGAGGAGGGTGGGGAGAGCTGGAGAGTGACAAGGTCGATCGGTGTCAATCACAGATAGCCACGCCCTCTTGGGGAGGGGCACAGTGTAGAGAAATGATATTCAAGCGGGCTCATCCCTTCCTTTTCCTGCTCCATGTACTTAGGTGTTAGAAAATATTCAAAGAGCCGGGCGTGGTGGCGCACGCCTTTAATCCCAGCACTCGGGAGGCAGAGGCAGGCGGATTTCTGAGTTCGAGGCCAGCCTGGTCTACAAAGTGAGTTCCAGGACAGCCAGGGCTATACAGAGAAACCCTGTCTCGAAAAACCAAAAAAAAAAAAANAAAAAAAAAAAAAGAAAATATTCAAAGCACTCAGACAATCATAAGAGAAATAATAGACAATCATAAGAGAAATAATAGAATGAGCTTCTGAACACTGCACCTCCGCTACCCAGCCTGGCTCCGACCTCATATCGACCTCATTTGGCTAGATTATTTTGTCTTACAGGATAGTGTATAAGTGCGGGGGTGGGGGATGGGGATAGGCTTCCTGGAGTGATTTCTGTGTCCTCCTTCCATCCCCACCCCCACCCCGTGGGCTCCTTCAGGACAGCATTAAGAAACAATAAAAGTTCTCCCAACATGCAAAAGGGAACGGCACACCTTCTGATAGTGTCAGCCTGTGTCACCAGAAGCCGTGAGGCCCGGTCTCAGTTCCCACGGCTATGATGGTGTTTGGAGAAGGGGTCTTAGCCGACAGAGTCGATGCTAACATGGGGTGCTGAGTAGAGCCCTGATCCAGAGTGACTACTGTACCAAGTAAAGGGGCTTCAGAGACACATGCTGAGGGAAGACCATGAGGAAGCCAAGGAATAGGTTACCCTTAAGCTGAGAACGCGGAGGCCCCCAGAGCAGGCCTGGGCTCACCTCAAAGGACCTAAGCTCCGCCCATCTCTAACCTCAGGCTGCAGCCTACGGAACTGTGGGTGATACTTTCCTATTATTTGAGGAACGCCCAGTCTGTGGCGTTCTGATTAATCGTTCCGTTCCCACCCTGGCGCTGCCAACTTCCTCTTCAGTCCCTGTCAGAGCCAAGCTCCAGGAAGAGGCCTCCCAGTCATAGTCACCACCATCCATCTTCTCAGCCTAGTCTTTGTGCTCACAACTCAACCCAAATGTCTCATTCTGCAGTTGACAATGATACCCATGTCATCAAATTCCTTGTACAACTGTCTGTCTCCTTCTAACCTGACTTCTATTTGATGTATGTGCTGAACAGCTTATTTTTAAAGAATTATTTATTTATGTATATGAGTACATTGTCACTCTTTTCAGATACTCCAGAAGAGAGTATCGGATGCCATTACAGATGGTTGCGTGCCATCATGTGGTTGCTGGGACTTGAACTCAGGAACTCTGGAAGAGCGGTCTAAAATCATCTGAGAGGAGGCAGCCACAATTAAGAAAATGCCTCCAGGCCAGGTGGTGGTCAGGAGGTAGTGTTCGACCTCTGTGAGTTCTCTCTGTGAGAACTCTGTGAGTTCGAGGCCAGCCTGGTCTACACAGTGAGTTCCGGGACAACCAGGGTTACACAGAGAAACCCTGTCTTGATGAAACAAAAATAAAACAACAACAACAAAGAAGAAGAAGGAGGAGGAGGAGGAGGAGGAGGAGGAAGAGGAGGAGGAGGAAAGGGAAAGGAAAGAAAGAGAAGAGAAGAGAAGAGAAGAGAAGAGAAGAGAAGAGAAGAGAAGAGAAGAGAAGAGAAGAGAAGAGACATAAGACCAGGCTATAAGCAAGCTGCAGAGCATCTTCTTAAATAGTGATCAATGGGGAAGGTGCAGCCCGCTGTGGGTGCATCCCTGGGCTGGTAGCTCAGTTCTATGAAAAAGCAGGCTGAGCAAGCAATGTGAACAAGCCAATAAGCAGCACCCCTCCACAGCCTCTGCATCAGCTCCTGCCTCTAGGTTCCTGCTCTGTTTGAGTTCCTGCCCTGGCTTCCCTCAGTGATGGACAGGGATGCAGAAGTCAACCAAACTCTTTCCTCCATATGTTGCTTTGGTCACGGTGTTTCATCACAGCAGAAGAAACCCTAAGTCAGTGTTTTCTTTCCCTTGATTGTTTTATGACAAATATTCATATATCGCCTGGTATATATAGCCTAGTCTGGCCCTGAAATATTATCCTTCTACCAAGCTCCCAAGAAATGGTTTTAGAGGTATACATCTCTTATCTGGTTTCTTATTGGCTGTGTGTGTATGTATATGTGTGTATGTGTATATATACACACACATGCTTATATGCAGGTACACTTGCCTGTGTACATGTGGAGGCCAGAGGAAGATGTCAGGTGTCATCTCTATCACTCTGCCTTATTCCCTTGAGACAAGAGTCTCTCAGTGAACCTGAAGTGAGGCCTCAGTAGTCCTGCCTCTATCCTCCACAGCACTGGGGTTAACGGCACGAGCATGGCCGTACCTGGCTTTCTAACAAGGGTGCCATCTGGTGAAACAGCAGTTGTGCTAACTCTGGTTTCTTTTCCTTTCTTACAAAGTCACTAATGTCATTCTGGGGACCCACCTAACACTGATTACATCCTTAAGACCCCACCTCCAAATGCCACTCAATGACTGTGGTAAGCAAGTCTCCTACACATAAATTCTGAGGACACCCTCCATCTTAGTCCCATTTCTGTTTCTGTGGTGAAGTACCCTGCCCTGACAAAAGCAGAAAGAGAAAGGGCTTAGTAGGCTTGCAATTCCAGGCCACAGTGAAAGGGCTTAGAAGGCTTGTAATTCCAGGCTACAGTCAGTCCATCACTCTGGGGAAGTCAAGGCAGGTACTTGAAGCCATCAGTCATCACATCCACAGTCAAAAACAGAGGGCAATGAATCCATGCATGCATGCTGGTGTTCACCTTGCTTTCTGCACTCTTAGACAGTGTGAGACACCCCCACTCCCAGCCTAGAGAATGATGCCGCCCACAGTGGACATAATCAAGATTATCTCCTACATCCGGGTCCACAGGCTAACCTAATCTCAACAATCCCTCATTGAGACTCCTTTCCCTGGTGATTCAAGATTGTGCCAAGATGACAAACCACAGCCCCCATCAGAAAATGGCAGTAGCTCCACCCAGTCACTGTTGTCAACTGCCCAGCTCTGGTTCTATCTCCTGAGAAACAGCTGGACCATGTCCCATTAGCTGAGAACAGTCTGAGACAGTCATAGCCAGATCTGCACAGAGTCAAACCCCAGAACTTGTCACAGTTGGTGATACGGCTTAATAAGAAGTGTCTCTCACAGACTCTGGTCTGGAGGGTTGTTCCTTCGCTGGTAGTGCCATTTGGGGAGGTGGTAGAATGTTTAGGAGGCAGAGCCTGGCTGGGAGAAGGAGGTCTTGTTCCCTCCCTTTCTGCCTTTACTTTATCCACGTGTGTGCGTTTTCACACGTGTGGGTGTACACACACATGTGGAAGCCGGAAGTTGCTATCAGGTGTCTGCCTTCATTACTTTCCACTTTATTTTAGTTCATGTTTTTGTTTTTTGAGACAGGGGTTCTCTGTATAGCTCTGTCTGGTCTTGAACTCAGAGATCTGCCTGCCTCTGCCTCCAGAGTGCTGGGATTAAAGGCATATGCCTTAAGGCTTAAGCTGGAGCTTGTCAGCACAGCTAGACTTGCGAGCCAGCTTGTCCCAGGGATGACGTCTCCACCTCATGAGCACCAGGATCACAGTCAGGCTCCCTGGCTCTGAGCTCTGGGGATTCAACTCTGTTCCTCACACTTACACTGCGCTAAGTACCCTACTCACTGAGCCAACTCCCCAAACCCGTCCTGTCTTGCTCTCTGCTCCCCAGGAGTCTTGACGTGTGAGCAGCCTTGGCCATTTGCTCCCACTACCAAGATGTTCTGCCTCACCTCATGCCCCAGCCTTGGCTATGCACTGCCACGGTGTTCTCTTGTGCCTGACCTCACGCTCAGATCAATGGCTCCAGTGAGCTTGGACTGGATCCTTATACGGCATGAGCTAAAAATAAACCATCCCTCCGTTTAAAGTGTTACTCTGGAGTATTTGTCACGGGGAAAGAGAAGTCTGACTGCCTGCCACAGTCGGCCAAGACAAGTACACAAGGCAGACAAGATGTGGTTCCCACTTCTGACATTCCCTGGGGCAGGGACCCTGGGGCAGGGAAACGTTCCTGGGTTGGAGTCTGACTCCCTGCCTGACTGCACACTGACAACCATGGAGTTCTCCCTCCTCTGTTTCCTTGTTGAAGCGCGCCCCTCTCGGGCTTCCATCATTTACCAGTTAAGACAACTAATTTTCTACTAAACCCAATTTCACTCATGGATGGAGGAAGAGCCCGTCGTTTCTCCTTATGCCATGTACTATTAACGCTTGAAATTATGCAAATAAAATTGGCGAGCACTGCCAATTCTCCTCAGGCAGAGAGGGCAAGGCTTCCCTCTCCAACACCCACTGTGGAGACAGGCCTTCAAGAGGACAGCTCAGGATGCTCCAGGGGACAGGGGCCCTGGCTTTACATCTCCTTCCCTGTGCACACTCGGCAGGAGCGAGGCGTGGGTGTCTCACATCACCTCGCTGCGTGCTTCTCACGGGGCATTGTTCTCTCACACTACCTCCCTCATCTAGAAGTGTCTTGATGCACCAGAGTCAAATGTGGATTCTGCACACTGCCCAGATGTCCCTCCAGTGAGCCAGTTAATGAAAACGCCAAAATATGAGGAACAGAGAAAACCTGGCTCATCCATCCAGACTTCTTGTTAGTCAGCGGACAGATGAGACACCTGGCAGGAACATCTGTGAATGAGCTACAACCAGGGTACAAGCCACGTCTTTGTCCTGGCACCTGCCCTCACAGGGTCTGGATGCAGCCGAGGGCACTTTCAGAATGCAATGGCCCTCCACCCGGATGCCCTGCTGCTGCTGCTGCAGGGCTAACAGGTGACCACACCTCCAATCCCATCCTCCCACGGTTTTGTCCAGGCCTAGCCAAGCTGACAATACTGTTATAGGTTGCCTTGTTGCCCACCCCTCACAAGGTTCACATGTTGCATCCTGACTGCCTCCATCCCCCACCAGTTTCTCAGCATGTTTCTTTATTTGGAAACTGTGTCTTTACAAAGAGGACAAAAGGAAGGCAGCAAGATAGCCCAGTGTACTAGCTAGTTTTGTGTCAACTTGACACAGCTGGAGTTATCACAGAGAAAGGAGCTTCAGTTGGGGAAATGCCTCCATGAGATCCAGCTGTAAGGCATTTTCTCAATTAGTGATCAAGTGGGGAGGGCCCCTTGTGGGTGGTGCCATCTCTGGGCTGGGAGTCTTGGGTTCTATAAGAGAGCAGGCTGAGCAAGCCAGTGGAGGCAAGCCAGTAAAGAACATCCCTCCATGGCTTCTGCATCAGCTCCTGCTTTCTGACCTGCTTGAGTTCCAGTCCTGCATCCTTGGGTGATCAACAGCAGTATGGAAATGTAAGCCGAATAAACCCTTTTTTCCCCAACTTGCTTCTTGGTCATGATGTTTGTCCAGGAATAGAAACCCTGACTAAGACACCCAGTGATTAAGAGCTCTGGCCTTTCTTACAGAGAACCCATGTTCAATTCTCAGCATTAACACGGAAGTCCACACCCATCTGTAACTCCAGTTCCAGAGGGATCTCTGGCCTCCGAAGGCACCAGGCACACATGTGTTGCCCAGACATATGTGCAGGCAGAATACCCATATACATAAAGAAGTTCTTTTTAAAAAGAAAATTGGGCCGGGCAGCACTTGGTAGGCAGAGGCAGGCAGATTTCTGAGTTTGAGGCCTGCCTGGTCTACAGAGTGAGTTCCAGGACAGCCAGGGCTATACAGAGAAACCCTGTCTTGAAAAACCAAAAAGAAAAGAAAAGAAAAGAAAGAAAGAAAGAAAGAAAGAAAGAAAGAAAGAAAGAAAGAAAGAAAAGAAAGAAAAAAAATAAAATTGGGTCACCTGGGCCCTCCCTCATGTGACTGTGACATGTTTCTCAACCTTATTTTGTGAGCCAGGGTCAGTCCTAGTCTCGTTTCTGTTTGTTATGATAAAATACCCTGACAAAACACAGCTTATGGGGAAAGGGTTGCTTTGCCTGCCATTGCAGTTTTAGTCCATCCTTGTGGGGAAGTCCAGGCAGAAGCTTACAACAGCTGCACACATAAATCAAGAGCAGAGGGAATGAGTACACAAAGGCTTCGTTCTCTGGAACTCTCTCTATTCCTAAACAGTCTGGGTCTCCTGGCCTAGGGGATGGTGCTGCTCACAGTGGGCTGAGGTCTTCTCACATTGATTAAAGTAATCAAGACAACCTCCTCCCACAGACGTGCCAAGCTTTTATAGACAAGTCCTCGCCAAGATTCTTGTATCACGTAGACAATTACAACCAACCATCACAGGGGCTCTTATTCTGTAGCCAAAACTGGTCTCAAACTCATGGCAACTCTTCCCTATCAGTTCTGGCTCCTGAGTGCTGGGGTTACAGATGTGAACCACCATATCCAGCTAGGACCGAGTCCTTGTAATGGGAGAAGGTTGGATACTGACACACACGCAGGGAAGAGGCCAAGCAGATGGAGGCGGGAATCAGGCTGGTGTCTACACATGCTAAGGAGCACCCCATAACGGACCTTTCCCCAACGGCCCAGGAGGACTCAGCCTGTAACAGCAAATCTCAGAATTCTGGCCTCCAGGGCCATGAGGAAGGAGCCCTTTTAAGCCACCTAGCCATCATGCCTTTGTTGCCATAACCCAAGAGAAACCCAGCACATCCCCACTGTCCATCACCATGAAAGGCCTGCGTTTCTATCGTGCCAGAGAGAAAGGGTGTGTACTGAAGACCACAGCTCAGCATCCACTGGCTTTTACACCTGTCAATCTTACTGCAGTGGGGAAAAACACACACACACACACTCACAGAGTGCAGGCCCACAAGCCTAGGGATGGCACCGCTCACAGTGGGCTTGGCCCCTCCCACATCAATTCCCAATCAAGATAATTTCTCAAAGCCATAGTCACAGGCAGATCTAATCTTCGTAATTCCTCCGTGGAGGTTCTTCTCAGGTCACTACAGGTTGTATCAAGTTGAACAAAGTTAAGCAGCTCAGTGGGCTCCTCCTTGTCCAAATCTCCCACTCTGGGCCTCACCCCTCCCTTAAGCCCTTCCAGCCATGAGTGAGCCTCAGCAACACACCCTCACACGTCTACAAATCTGTCAAGGCCAAGCTCCATTCCGGGCCCTAACCCAACCTCTGGCCCTGTCCTAGGTACACCGAGGACAGCCCTTTGGCACAAGCCAGGCAAAGCCAGCCCCATTCTATAGTTTCTCAGTTTCACAACCCCAAGGCTGTTCTTAGGGAGGCCTCTAAGAAAGGTCACAGCTCTGAGCATTTGTGAGCATGATTGAGATCCCCTTGGTCACGTCCTGTGCTGGTGTGTGGGAGGCACAGGTGCCTGCTGCAGCAGGGGCAGCAGGGCCTAGGGTCCTCACCCTGAGCACAAACGCAGCATGGGTGGTGCTGTTAATCTTGGAGCTCAGAGTGGGGCGGCCCCTGGGAAGGAGGCTTTGGTTTTGTTTGGTTTTGTTTTGCTTTGAATAAGATTTATTTATTTTACGTATAGGAGTACTCTGCAGCTATCAGACACACCAGAAGAGGGCATCCATTCCATTACCAATGGCTGTTATAACACCATGTAGTTGCTGGGAATTGAACTCAGGACCTCTGGAAGAGTAGTCAGTGCTCTTAACCTCTGAGCCATCTCTCCAGCTTTTGTTTTTGTTTTGACTGCTAGTGGTTTTCAATTGTGGCTGGCAACAGGTTTTCGAAGCATCTCCCCGAGGAGACCTCGGGAGGGGTTGGGCTGTTTCCACCCAGTCTACCCAGTCATAGCAAAACAGTTCACACTCACATCCCTCAGGGGACCAAGGCCAGGGCTTTGAGGCCTAGCCAGGCTTGCCAGCTTCTTGAGCTCTAATTCTGAGAAGGGGTGACCCGGTGGCCTCTCAGTGAGGCCCCTCCTGGGACTGAGAGCCACAGAGGCCTGCGGGGAATGGAAACCTGGGGGAAAGAAAGGACTGAGTCTCTGGTGAGGGGCTGGGAGGGTACATGTGTGAGTGTGTGTGTGTGTGTGTGTGTGTGTGTGTGTGTATGTTGAACATGCATATGCATATGAGTGAGCATGCATTAGTATATAACATGTGTGTGCACAGAGAGCAGAGGCTATGTGGACATGTGTGCACATGTGTGTGAGTATTAGGTGTGAGCGTATTCATACCCATATATGTGGGTGTCTTCATGCAGTACGTATGAGCAGGCGTGAGAATAGTGTGCACTGTGTGTGAAAGAACAATCATGTTTATGCATGTGAGTGCTACATACACAATAAGTTCATGTGTGTAAATGTGGGTGTCACATGCACAAGTTCACATGTGAATGAGTGCGGGTGATACGCATATATTCATGTGTGTCCCATGTATAAGTTCATGTAAGTATATGCATATGGGCATATGGGTGTTATGTAAGTTCATATATATGTGTGTGTTACATGCATAAATGTGTGTGTGTGTGCATGTGGGGGTTACACACATATGCACGAATGTGTTACATACGTAAGTTCATGTTGTGTGTGCACAGACAAGTGTGTGTACATAGCGAGGCAATGGCTACAGGTGAGTAATTTTCAATTGGGTCAGTTGTTACTGGTCCTTTCCATGCCCAGGAAGCCCACGGTCGGTCACTGCTCCGGCCATGGATGGGCAATGGCAGTGGGCACCGGCCTTAGGCTCAGCATCCCTCTCCTGCAGTGGACAGGGAAGCTGGGCAGGGAAGGACTCAGGGTGAGGCCTGGGAGAGCCCTGGCATGGGCTAGAGCTGAGCCACTGAACCAAACACCGGCCCCCCACATCCTCTGGTCCCCGAAAGACCTGCAGTTTCTCTGCTCCTCTCCAGCAGGATGGTCTACTAACGGTTCTGTGATGGGTGGATGAAAGAAACTCTCCCATTTTTTCCAGGAGTAAGGTTAGAAGGACAGCTCACCTCTCTGGCACAGATCTTGGTGGGTCAGAGTGCCCTGTCTAGTAAGTGGGAGGCCACCTGAGAAGGGAGAGGTGTGGGTAAACCTGACAGGATGTCCCCTGCTCCCAAGGGTCTTTGGAGACCATAGCCTAGAATAAGAGTCTCTTGGCACCCTTGGGATTTGTCCCATTGCAACCTTAGGTGCCTGAATTTGCACCAGACTGCTGGTGCCCTTTGACCTGAGATTCTGGCCCTGTGTCCACCATGGTCCTCCTTTCTCCATGAACCATGTGACTTTTTTATAGGCAGCCTCCTGGCCAGGGAAATGTCGCTTCACCATCTACAAAAGTTGGTTATAGTCCAAGCACCCTCATCAGTCCACCTGCTGAGCTGCTGAGGGAGCAAAGTAGGCACAGGGCAGGGCGGGGCGGGGTGGGGCAGGCCAGGGCAGGCCGGGGCAGGCCGGGGCAGGCCAGGGCAGGCCAGGGCAGGCAGGGGGTACTGGTGGCCCCGGGGCAGGGCAGGCACATCTCAGCACTGAGGGGACCCATGCAACGGAGCACACAGCACTGCCCACAGATGCCTGAGTAAGGGTATGTCGTCTGCCTCCCTGCATCCAGGAGTTGGTCTGTGAGTCTGGTTCTGGGTCCTTTCAGTTCTCAGGTTCTTTGGTGTTTTGAGACATCAGGGTTACTTCTCAGCTGGCAGCAGCCACTTCCCGTGTTTCATGTCAGTGCTGTAGGTATGCAGCACCACCCTGGTCCCCATCCTCTTTCTCCTCTTCAAGGCAGGTCCACTCTTGTCCCTGTCACTTGCCCTAGAGATACCTTTTAACCTTTACTGTGCCCACAGAAGAGTATGACCATAAAGAATGACTCAGGCCACAGGGACGACACTCCACAATGCTGGCTCATTTTAGTGCCCCTCCCAACAACACAGCCCAGCCCCCGCTCCCTCATTCCCCTGATTCAGTGAGACTGGTCCACGAGACAGAATTCAAAGTACAGGTTTCCTGGATGGCTGAGGGCAGGTATAGCTGGACATATATCCTTGGTAATATTCTCTATCTGAAGTGGATGGCCACAGCACAGTGGGTCATTTTATTCCTGTGCCTCATAACTGCATTAGTACACATCTAGAAGTACATCTAAAAGATGTACCCTGGTATATATCCAATGCCACACAAGAAATATAAAAAATAAAGTAAGAAAAAGCTTATGTATGTCTGCATCTAACAGATGAGCGATAAAAAACATTACCCCAACTAGACATTAGACAAGACACACACACACACAAACAACACCCACGAACACACAAACTACACACACACACACACACACACATTCCTATCCTTCAGTACCCCTCTGTCTGTCTGACTGAATGCCTATCTGACTTTGTCTGTCTCTCTGTCTCCGTCTCTCTGTCTCTGTCTCTGTCTCTGTCTCTCTCTCTCTCTCTCACACACACACACACACACACACACACACACATTCCTATCCTTCAGTACCCCTCTGTCTGTCTGTCTGACTGCCTATCTGACTTTGTCTGTCTCTCTGTCTCCGTCTCTCTGTCTCTGTCTCTGTCTCTGTCTCTCTCTCTCTCTCTCNCNCACACACACACACACACACACACACACACACACGCACACTCCAGTTCCTTTGTATTCCACAGGTTCTTACTCTCCTGACGCACCCCCCTTCTTACACACAAACAATCTTTTGACCCTCTTCACCACCAAGCACCGGGTGGGGGTGCATCTATGTTCCACAGTTCCAAAAGATCTGAACAAGCCCAGCACTGGCAGTCCGCATCACCTGTCAACTCTAAATGCCTTTGTAGAATGCCCAAGGAGTCCAGCTCCTAAAAACACCCCCTGAAGACTATGCCCAGCCTACCAGGAAGACACTCGGGGCAGGGGGGACCTCACATGGACATGGTGACTCCTCTCTCAAGACAGTACGCATTAGCCTGTGAGCACAGACCCAGGCCCTGGTCTCTTGGCAAAGGCCAAGAGCTTGCAGACTGCTGCTATGCAAACACGCTTCCTCTGTGGATTCTAAATACAAACGTGTGTCTGCACGGAAGAGGGAGTGGGAAGTAGATAAGCCGGGGAGGAGGGAGCCAGGGAGGACCAGCATCTGACAGAGGGCCACCTCCAGGCCTGGTGGCCAGGCTGCCCTTCATCCCCTCCCTCCCCCACCAGGATGTGAAGGCTCTCTGGCACTCACCTCTGCAGCTCCTTCAGGGAGACTGTGATCCGCAGGCTATGGCCCAGCATGTAGAGAGCAGCCAGAATGTCTGCCCACTGCACCATCTCTCCCAGAGGCCCGCCCTTCAGCACCCTTGGACTGAACACGTCCCCAGACTCCTCTGTCAGGAAGCCGATGTGGACAAGGATCTGGGTGAGCAGGACATAAAGGGAGGGGTCAGAGGAGAGCAGCAAGCAGCTCGTAGGTCTGTACACCCCACCCCAGGATCACCCCACAGCACAGCACACAGGGGCTCCAGGCCAGGCCAGGCCAGGTTGGCTGCCTTTAGACCCTGGACGTTGGAGCCGTAGGTGTTGGCGGGTGTGCGACTGCCTCGTGGAGCTCACCTTGCAGATAAAAGAATGGACAACAGTACACACAGACAAGACAGGGTTTTATGAATGACAAGGACTCCAACAGAAAGGAGATGACAAGAGTGTGGTTCTCTGTTACATGAATAAAAGAATGGGTGAACAGATGAAAAAACGGATGGACAGACAGATAGATGGACAGTTGGGCCAACAATCCTTCCTCAGTCTGTTATTCCCGGACCCCTTTAACCTTTCTGCCTGACATGATGAAAATGTCCCAAGGATGCAGGACCTCCAGGGGCTGATCATTGTGGCCCAGCCTGAGAAGGGGCCGGGGGCTCAACCATCCATCCTGACCCTGTCACCCTCAAGTCCTGTGACTGAACCCAGTTAAAAGAAACTAATGTCACTGGTTCAAAGACACATACCATGCCCAGCCAGAACTCCCTGTCTTCCTGTGACCACCTGAAACCCTGTGCCTGTTTGGAACTACAGGCTGATTTCTACTTAGAACCGTGTCTACTTGGAACTCCATGGCCATGCCCACCTGGTGCCCCATGCCCACCTGGAGCCCCACGCCCACCTGGAACCTCACGCCCACCTGGAGCCCCACACCCACCTGGAGCCCCATGCCTAGAGCCCTAGTACAGTAAGCACACTGTCCAAGCACTCCCCGAAAGGATAACATACTTGCTTCTGGTCTCTCCGAATGTCCCCCAGCTTCTGTGCCAGGTACTTGGCAGCCTTGGTCCACTGTGCGGTGAACCGCCTGGTTCGCTTCTTCATGAAGATGAGGGACTCCTTCCCACTGCCCATCAGCTCCAGGAGGTGGGACAGGTTGCTTCGGAACACAGCCTAAGGTGGGACCACAGGCCAGCTCTCTCAGCCCCTGACCATCCATCCTGTCCCCGGCTTCCCAGGACAGAAGCTGCCACCTACTGTAAGGTGGCATCAGGGTGGGAGGCTCTGCCTGCACCTTCCAGTACTCTCGCCAGCCCTCCTCCCCAGTTAACCACCCACCCCCGAGCCCTCCGGGGACCCAATCAGCTCTGAATCACCAGGGATGGGCTGCCTTTGAGTGAGTGGTGTCAAGGTCAGTGGCGCCTGGCACCTGTTAACTCCCTAAGTCCGTGAATCTTCACCCATTACATCTACTCACAGAAGGACAAATACAGTGTCATGCACCCAGAAAGCCCTTGGTACATGACAGCTATTATTGCTGTTATTCTAACACATTAAGGGACTTCTCCGGTGACTTCTCCTACCTCCCAAGCAAGTTTCCTGTACTGGATTCCACAGACGGTGATCTGGGGATCCTCAGCTAGCAGAGCTGGGAGCCCCATTCCATGGGGTGAGGTAAGGGGGCCAGGAGTGAGGCTCCCTCCCACTGTTCCTGAGGATATTCAATTTAGGCCTACCTGGACTCTGGGAAGGGACTTGGGAGCTGTGCGGGCAGCTGTCTGGTTCCTCCAGGGCAACGGGGGACAGAACCACTCAACCTCACTGAGGTAGATGAGGAAGGAGCATTCAGTGCCATCTACTCCAAAGAAGGCGTAGCAGGGGTCAGAGGTCCAACGGGCGCGCATCCACTGTGAAAAACGTCAGGCCTGGGTAGGCAGCCAGGAACCCACATGCCACCGCATGGACTCCCCCAGCCACAGGGTCCCCAAGATCTCCCGGGTTGGGAAGGAGCCGTGAGGCCTGCCCCAACCTGAAGATGCAGCAGAACACTAGAGACATACAAGACATACAAGATCAGCCAGCCCTCTACAACTGAGGACCAGAAAAGTCAGCTTCCCCGGAGCCTCACAGAGGAGGGCCTCAGACCTGAAACTTGGTGGACATAAGGAGGCCACGCACCAACGCCAAGGTCCAAGAAGTTTGACAGCCACAGCCTTTGTGCCCCCTGACTCCTCATCTTAATTAGGGGCGGGGTCATAAGGCATCTTCTATGGGGGCCAGGGAAGTTCTTTCCATAGGGGCTCCATGTAATCTCTAAGGAAGGGGTCTGTAGCCCCATAGCCTATCCCTTAAAGGTTCATAGACAGCTAGAGAAGCTGTCTTTAAAGATGTGGATCAGTTCTCTTCATGCACTGACATTATGCAGTCAAAAACGCCCCCCTGGAGGAGGGGCCCTTGGTGCAACAAGCCATGAGCTAGGCAGGGGGAACCAAGACTAGACTCACGCCATTTCTTGTCAAGATGTCAGAATGGGTCTCTAGGTAGATGAAGTTCCTAAAGGTGACAGGCTCAGAGGGCTTTGGGCTGACTATCATGGTAGATCCAGTGGGGAAAGCATTTCTCTGAGGTTGGTCACCACTAGCTTGTGCTGGGTTAGGAACCTAGTCAACAGAGTCCAGCTGGGACAGAAATCCAGAGCTGAGCTGGAGTGGGTGGAGCCTGGAGGAGAAGCCTCCCACCTGTCTGACCCCCCCCCCCGCACCTTCCCCTCAGGGAGGTCCCTCTAGGCCTCACCTCCACTTTCCCGGAACAGTCAGGGAATTTGGGGTCACTGGGTGCTTCACACTGGTCCCTCCGACCTTCAGACACTGCAAAAACAGAAGATGGCTTACTGAGACACTGGGGCCTGGAGGTAGCCAAAGAGAGAGGGCAAGGTGAAGAGGCCTGGGGTAGGAC
>NC_034603.1:84084167-84091667 GCF_900095145.1 Mus pahari | reverse complement strand
CTCACTGGGGGGACAGAGGGGTCAGCTGACCTTCCTGGACACATGATTTAGATTATTGGGAACAGTGGAGCAGAGAGCCAGAGGGGCCTAGGGGGTAAGGCCTGGCTTCCCCTTACATCAGGGTGACCCTGGGATGGATGGTTGGGTCACAAAGCCCCTGCAAACACTCAGAATGGCAGTACTCCAGTGTAGAGTGGGTGACAACTAAGGATTGAACCTGTGGCCTCACAGGCTAGGCAAGAGCTCTACCGCTGTACCACCTCCCAGGTCCTCTCCACCGGCTTTTCCTCCCTGTTGTGGATGGGCCAGGTGTGTTTGTATTTTGATGCTAATTCCACTCTCCTTGTGAACCAATGCCCTAATGAATAAAGGAGCCAATCACTGGGCGAGTAGGAGGGACTTCTGGGTTGGAGCCGGGAAGGGGGTAAAGGGGAGGGGTGTCTCCCGGTTTCAGGGGCAGACCCATTAGGATTTGCCACTGGAGGATTTAATAGGTTAGGACTTTAGTTGTTGCGCTCAGGCATTGAGTTACCATTGTTTCTGAACTAAGTTTGTGTTGTGTTTTCCTTCACGCAGCAGGCTCATCTGGGTTCAAGAGAGCTTTCTCTTGCATGGCGGCAGAGTGGGTTCTCCTGGTGTGCACCACAAATGGGGGTTTTGATGCTTTGGGGCTGGCATGGTAGCGACCCGCCAGAGGCAACTTAGCGAGCTGGGTGGCGAAGTTTCAGGAGCTCCAGGCCAGAGAGCCTCCACGGGATGAGAACAGGCCGCCCAGACCGCGGGGGCTGAGAGTTGCTGGCACAAGCTCGGGAAAGTGCCGGCTCTTTTTAATATTTCCCCAAACACCTCCCTACTTAAGCAGATTCCCCATCCCTTACAGGAAGTCATGAAGGCTCAGCCACTGAGAAAAACACTGAACTTTTTTGGAGGATTCAGCAACCCTCGTACAATAACCGCTTTGTTTTTTGTGGGTTTTTTTTGTTTTGTTTTGTTTATTTGCATAAAACATATCGCCAGCACAGGCTTTAAATAGTGCCGTGGAGTTTGTCGGACTTAACAAGCCCCAGTCGTTCCAAACAAAATCACTTGGCGTCACTATTATTAAACTGGACTTAACATTCACACAGCACTTTCTATTTTCAAATAATAGACGATTAGATGCCTCACGCTGAGAAACTTTTCCCACAAATGGCAGTGAAGCAGGATCTGAGCCCAGATTTGTGACTCGGGAAATACCTGGGTTGAAAAGAGGGGGCCTCCTGTGCACAAACCCTGGGTTTGATCCCCACATAAACTGGGCACAGGGGCATGCTGGAACCCTAACACTTAGGAGTTGGAGGCAGGAGGATCGAAGTTCTAAGTCATCTCAGCTATACAGATAGTTGAAGGCTGGGATAATGGGACAGAGACAGACAGACAGTCAGACAGACAGACAGAACTCATCCCTGGAAGGAGAAGGTGCCACAAAGTAGGCTTGAGACAGGCAGGAACGTATGTACCACGTCACTCAGCAGAGGCCACACTCAGTAAAGCCAAGACTGAAGGAAAGGCCAGCTGGTACAGGTTTGAAACCCTAGAAGTACAACACCCCCAATGCAGGCGGCAAAAGCCAAAACTGTTCTAAAGGGTTTCCTTGGAAACAAGTCCTAAGTCCCCACAGGGCCATCAGCAGGGTTTCCTCCAGCTGGAGCAGTGGCCCTCAGCCCTTTGATCTTGATAGTAGCATGTTTCCTTTCTCTCTCTCTCTCTCTCTCTCTCTCTCTCTCTCTCTCTCTCTCTCTCTCTCTCTTTCTTTATGTGTTTACATGGAAAGACAGCGGGCTGTGAACCACAACCAGCCTGGACTGGGAGACGNCTTTGATCTTGATAGTAGCATGTTTCCTTTCTCTATCTCTCTCTCTCTCTCTCTCTCTCTCTCTCTCTCTCTCTCTCTCTCTCTCTCCTGAGGTGCTTACATGGAAAGACAGCGGGCTGTGAACCACAACCAGCCTGGACTGGGAGACGGGGTGGGGTGGGGGGAAGGCAACCCTGGCAGAAGAGCACAGGCAGATTGAGAGGGGAGGGCGGGAGACACCTAGGTGGGAATCCACAGCGCAGGCCATTCTCAGCAACCGCTCAGCCTGGCCTAGAGTCACACGGGCCTCTTTTCAAACCCACCCCCAACAAACATAGCAACAACATGCCCTGGCTCTCCTATACAGGCAAAGCTGGCTGGCTCAGTCCCTTTGGCTCTGTGACCAGGAGCAGCTCTAGCTCTATTTGAGCCCCTGTCCCTCCTCTGTAGCTTGGACATTGTCAGGCTGTAGGTGAAGAGGGAGGTCTGTCAGCGTTCTGGGAGGGTGACCTGCCCGTGGCTACCCATCATGCTACTGTGACTCAGGGCTATGCTACTGTGGTCCCGAATGGAAATAAATGGCCTTGGACACACCAAGACTGATCAGGATGCCCAAACTTGTTACAGATGCCAAACTTGCTCCTCCTGTGGGCACTGTGACCTCAAGAGGCTGCTCAGGGCCCGAAGTCCTAGGACAGGCTCGCCTAAACCTGCCAGCTATATTTTATAGCTTGGACTGGGAAATGTCCCACAGCTGATAAAGGGACTTCCCTAGGTTCGCACATCAGTCTAGGGATGAGGGAGGTCAGGAGGACGGTGCATCTACCAGATACACGGAGGCTACACCTTCCTCCGTCTGGTCCTGCGTGCCAGTCCCTACACCAACCAACCAGGCCTCATTCAGGAAGTAGAGAAAGCTGGCACAGGCTGACACCAGCATCCCTGAGTGCCAAGCTCATACTGAGACCTGCTCTAGGGTACTCTGGCAGACACCCCAGGTGCTCTGGGGAACCCCAGTCCAGGGTGTATACTGTTATCTACAACTTCCAGACCCAAGCAGGGAATTCTGACATCTGCAGTCCCCAGACCACCCTCAACTCCTTCCAGGCCTGTCCCCAACAAGGCCCCCAAAGGCACGCACGCACAGCCCCACAAGGTCATCATCCATTCCAGGCTGGTCCCCTTACCCCAGAGGTGGCACACTAGGCCGCCTGGAGAAGTAGGTTTAATTCTGAGTCGCTCTGTGATTTACGAGGGTTACATTCAATTAACAGGAGCATCGATTTCCCTGCAGCTGGCCAGCAAGCTCACTGGGAATAATTGTATTATGAAACAAAGTGCTTTCAAAACACAGAAACCTACGTATCACGGTACCTACTGAATCATACAGCGATTCACACACACATACAAACACACACCGTGGGAAATGGGTGCTCTGTGCCTCCCTGTGTCTCATACATGGTATGGGACATGAGACGCCCCTTGTAGTGTGACCTTTCTTCCTCTTGTCTTCACACACCCCAGCCTCAGCCCCTGTCACACACCCCAGCCTCGGCCCCTGTCACACACCCCAGCCTCAGCCCTTCACACACCCCAGCCTCAGCCCCTGTCACACACCCCAGCCTCGGCCCCTGTTGAGGTGAGTCTAGAGGTTGCAAACAGATGGTGTGAGACTGACCGATCCCTTTCTCAGTGGGAAGAGAAAGCACAATTCACCCCAAAGCCTAAAATAAGCTGCAGAGTCACCTCAGAGACAAGCTTGTAGGCGCGTCTCCTACCTAGAGGGAGTTTTTAAACTGGGTCAACTGAGGTGGAAGACCCACCCAGCCCATTGCATGGCCTGGGGTCTTCACTGAATAAAAAAAAAAAAAAAAAAAAAAACGAGAAAGCACACTGAACAGCAATCCGCTCTGCTTCCTGACTAGATTCAACTCGGCCAGCAGCCTTACCCTCCCGAGGCCACGCCTTCCCCTGAGGCCACGCCTTCTCCTCCGTGACAGTACCCTCAAACTGCAAGCCACCATAAGCCCTTCCTTCCTTCCTTCCTTCCTTCCTTCCTTCCTTCCTTCCTTCCTTCCTTCCTTCCTTCCTTCCCTAAGTTGCTTTTGTTGGGTATGTTGCCGCAGCCACAGTGAGAAACTAGCACACTGGGTGAGTGTTGGACACTGTTAGGCTCTGCTCTGTAGACTTCTCGCCTCAGCACAGACTAGAAGACACAGCAGGAAGGACCCAGAGCCTCGTGGGTTTCCTGGCTCACCCCTCCCCCTGCAGTCTGCTGGCCCCAGGGCCTTGGTCACCTGGCCCTTCCCTGTCTTCGGCCCTTTGCAGGTTACCTTGAACTTGGCCTGTCCTCACTCTGACCCACTGAGGTGGTTCCTTGGGTGGTCTAGCTGGTCGGTGATATCACCATATCTCGTAGTCCCTCCTTGCCAGCCTGGCCCCTCTCCTGCCCTAAAGAAGACCAGCTTTGAGTGGCTAACCAACATGTCTTCCTGTCGGCGAGCCTTGTGTCAAACCCAGAGCCTCGGCCAGCGTGGGACTTTATATTGTAAAGTTGAGATTGATATCATCCTGAGAGGGAAACACCCCCACCTCACACTCACACAGAGACACCCCAGGAGGCTGACCTCCCTGGGGCTGCCATTCCTGAACCCAACCCCCACATAGCCACCAACGCAGTTGAAAAAAAAAAAAAAAAAAGCTTTATTTTCCTCCCCAACAAGAATGTGGCTGTGTCTTCTTCCTGCACTTTAAGCAGAATTCTCCACACTTATGCTATAGCTCTATTTATAACCACAGTTCCCCACTTTAACACTCACATCCTCACATTGAGGGCTGGGCACAGAGGCACACACCTGTAATCTCCACATGCCAAGCAGGCAGCCCCTCCCTACATGGTCATCTGAGGTGTGCAGCTGGCTCAGGCTCAGGTACCACACCTCACAGCCCTGGGCCAGGCCAGGCATGGAGCTGCTGTCTGTAATTACTCCCCATCCAGTCCCTCACTGCTTCTTGGGTACCCTACCCCCACTCTGGAGTCCCCAGCCCAGACTCCACAGACCCAGGGAACAGTCAAGAGACAGATGTACTTGCGGCCAGCTGCCAACTTCAGAGCTGTCGCCCATCGCCGCTGAAGCCTGATGGGAAATTCAAAGATCATAGCTATTTGGCTGTAGGATGCAGATTACAGTGGCGTTTGCCTCAAAGCTGCCTTCCTAATTATGTTTTCCTAGGCTAAAATAGCAAATTCGCTGTCCCCAAGAACACACCAGCCACAGAGGAAAGCAAGACGCTAAGAAGCTTCCAGAAGGGCAGGAGGAGGGCAGCCCCAGGTAATTCTGAAGTGATGATCCAAGGGCAGGTGGCAAAGAAGGCTAGCAGGGGTGGGAGGGCTTCCTCGGGGTGCCCCCTGTAACTCTGCCTGGTCAATCATGGTTAACCCCAGGTGTTGGTGGTGAGAAGGGGCGGGTGGGTGTGACTGCAGACTCCCACGAGCCCTCGCGCACCCCCACCTCTCTCCCTGGGTCCCGAAGCCACGGTGTCCCTGCAATTTATAGCTCTGCCTGTGGAGTTTGATGGGCTCCGCTGGTCATGATGGATGGCTGCTATTTCCCAGAGACAGAGCTCGGAGGTGGCTCATGCTCCCCCACCCGCGGGGCTCCCTCCTTCCCCAGGAGCAGATGAAGGGCAAGGAGTGGAGGGAGGGAGGGAGGGAGGGAGGGAGGGGTAGGCCAGCTCTGGAAGAAGCCAGTCAGTAAATATACAGTCTGCTGCCAAACTGGGTCCCTGGACCGTTGACCGTGCGGCTCATTGAGCAGGGGCCATGGGGGTAGCATCTGTCCCCTGAAAAACACACCTGTGGTCTGTGGTGGTTCCTGGGTCTAGACAGAAGACAGAGCTGAGGCACAAGGCAGGGATGGGGGTCTGAGGGGACACAAAAGGTGATGAAGCCCACCCAAAAGAGAAAACTGCCTTATGTTGTGGAGCCCAAGGAAACCGGGCACCTTAGCCTCCTCGCCTTCTCCTTCCCAGAAGCCTCTCTGCTTCTACCCTTGCCAACGAATAATCCATGTTTTACACAGCAGTCGGAGATATATTTTTAAATAAATCCATTCAACCCTGCATCTCAGCACACACACACAGAAAAAATTAAATTTAAATTTGAAAATCCAGGCTGGTGAGACGGCTGAGCAGGCAAAGATGCCTGTCCCCCAGCTCTGACAGCCTGAGTTAGACCCCTGGACCTGGTGAAAGGACAGAACTGATCCCACAAGCTGTTCTCTGACCTTCTTCACACATGCCATGGCACCTGTGTACACACACACACACACACACACACACACAAATAAACCCAGTGAGGCCTGGTGGTGCATTTCCATAAACTCCGCACTCAGAGGTGGAGATGGAAGGCTCAGAAGTTCCTCCGATACATATCTAATCTAAGGCTATCCTGGACTACGTGAGACCCTGTCCCCAAACACCCAAACTATGGGCTGGGGAGGTGGCTCAACAGAGAAAGCACTTACATCACAACCATGGGCCCAGAGTCGGGTCCCCAGACCCTACGTAGAGCCCGGGCAGGTGTGACCACAGCCTGTTATGCCAGCACGGGGGAGGCAGAAACAGGTCCCCGAGGCAAGCTGGCTGGCTAGACAGACCAGGGGAGCTGGTAAGTTCAAGGTTCAGAAAGACCCCACCTCAATAGAGAAAGCAGAAAGCCATCAAGAGAGGCACTCCAGATCCTCCAAATGCTCGCAAATACTCACGCGTCCTTATACACGTGTGTGCCCGTACACACGCAAACACACATCGTGCATACACAGTACACACCCACAAGCAAACATCAAAACAGCATGCATAAATATGTAAATAAATAAACAAGTAACTGAGCAGCTACTCATGACCCTGAGAACAGTGTCTGTAGCTGGCGCAGCCCACGTGACCTGCTCCTATTGGCCGTCCCCTCACTCACCGCTCTCCACCGTATCAGCCTCCATACTGCCTCTCTGCTTCAACATACCAACCGCAGGGCCTTTGCACTTACAGCTCTTCATACCTCTACCCCCTACTCTGGCTTCTCGTGGGTGGTTCCCTCATCAACCGTGTGAAGAGCACCTCTCCTACTCGCCCACTGGCCAGTCCTTTAGCGTCTGTGCCAGTGTCCAAGATGACCTCATGCACTCCCTCTTACGGGATATTGCCGCTGGCCGCCCCACACAGGGCTTTATGTAGCTCGTTACTTCTGCTCTTGGTAACCCCAATACCCAGCTCTCTCCTTTATTCTGTTTGATGCTAAATCCTATGTGGCATTAGCTCTAAGTAGGGAACCAGTACCAAGGAGGCAGAGCTGGCTGTAGTGGGGGAAAGGGAAGGCCCCCTCTGTGAATAAGTCCATGGCAGGCACTGCCCAGGATGCCCGCCTGAAGCCCTGGTCCCAGCACGGTAATGTTAGTATGGACACTCTCTGAACCGGAGCCGAGGGGACAGGGAGTGGGTCGGGTAGTACAGTGCTTACCCAGCATGCACAAAGCACTGGGTTCCATCCCCAGCACTACAGCAACCAGGCGTAGCGGTACACGCCTATAATCCCATCACTCAGGGAGTAGAGGGAGGAGAAGGATCTTAGAAGTTCAGGGTCATCCTTGACTACAGAGTGAGTTTGAGGC
>NC_034603.1:83995551-84084067 GCF_900095145.1 Mus pahari | reverse complement strand
TAACAAAGGGTTTTCTTTCCTGGTTTGTAAATTCCCACATCAGAAACGTCGCACAAAGGATGAAGGTGACTGTGGATGAGAGTACTTGCTTCCAAGCCAATGGCTGGAGCTGGATTCCCAGGACCCACACGATGGAAAGGAGAGAACTGATTCCTGCAAGCTGCCCTCTGACCTCCACACGCGTGCCATGGCATGCAGTCGTGCACACGCACAAGAAAACAAGTAAAATGTTCAGCCCCAGTGAACGAACAAACAAACCTAGGCCTTACATGGCTGCCGACAGGAGCGTAGTGGGTCTGGAGGTGAGCCAAGGGCTCCTAGAGATACAACTTTGGCTGCTCCTGAACAGCTGTTCCTCAGTTTCCCCCTCTGCAGAGATGAATACACCCTGTATAGTGGGTGTGGATTGATGTGTGACTGTCCTAGAGGTGTCCCCATGAGAAGGACGTGAGATATTCAGCGTTGTATGGTTAAATACCCCCGATATGGATATGTGGCCTATGACCTCCATCTGAGTCCCCAGGGCATTTGCTCAACTGGTCAGGCCAGTTTGGGGGTGACCCATGACCAGCAATCCAGAACTGGCAAGCCAGAGGGCAGGGAGCCCCACACAAATCCAAAGAAGCACACTGTATCCCCACTTCACTCACAGGGTCCCACTAACAACCCCCCACCCCAGCACTTAGTAGGTGGAAGCGGGAAGATTGTAAGTTCAAGGCCATCTGGGCCATCAAGGCCAGACAGCACATCAACACACAGGCACAGGCACACACATGCACAGATACACACAAACATACACACACACAGGCACAGGCACACACGCACACACACATGAACAGTCACAGACACACACATGCACAGATACACACAAACATACACACACAGGCACTCACACATGTACACATGTGCATGCACACAAGCACACACGTGCACACACATGTACACAGACACTCACACGCACACACAGACACACACATGTACGCGCGCACGCGCGCACACACACACAGAAGGGTGAGGGCAGGTGTGCACACTATGCCTTTATAATGAGTATAAGTGTGTATAAAAGAACCTAGACTGGAGAAAACTTAGCCCTAGGTGTGAACTGCTTATCTCCAGGGAGAAGCAGTTAGAGGGCCCTTCAGTTTTCACCTGAGGTACTTTATTTAATGAGGACAAAAGGTGGTCTAAGAGGAGACAAAATGCTGATGGTCGTTGAGCCTGGGAGGGAGGAGCCTGCATTCTGGATGTATTTCTACACCTTTTTATGCGGGTGGGAGTGGGTGGGGAGGTGGGGTGGGAGTGGGGGTCAGAGGTGAGGGTGGGGGAATGAGAGAGCACAGATGTCAGCATGCTATGCAGAGCCAGAAGACCTGCTCTGTCCCCTCCCCCTCTGTCTTGTTCCCTGGAGACGGGGTCTCTCACAGAATCCAGATCCCCCGTGATCTTCCGCTTCTGCCTCCCAGGAGTATACTGTACCGGGTTTAACCTCTTGCTTGAACAGCAAGTGTTTTTTACACACTGAGCCATCTCTCCAGCCCTGCTTTTTTACAGTCATAACTCTTTTCTAGTTTATCAGAAAGGAGAGCTCTAAAGGTGCATCTGAGGCTATGCTGGGCCCCAGCACCCCAGGGGCACCGCTAACTGTGCCCTCCCCCGCCTCTGCTCACCTGTCCGCAGCTAAGTGCGCCACACTGGCAGTCCTGTGCAGCTCGCTGCTATTCTCCAGTCTGGCCAGCATGTCCATGCGCTTCACCATCAGCTCCAGCAGGTCGCTCATCTTGCGAAGGGCACCGCGGGACTCTGGGCTGCCTGGCACTGTGGGCACAGTCGTGAGCATTTGTCAGGGGCAGTCATACTCTACTCTCATCCCCACCTCCATCTTCCCAGGCCACCTCACAGGAGTGGGAGGCAGAGTGTCTCTCCTGCCCATTCACCCAGCAGGACAGGACCCCTTTCCATTGCCGCTGGAAGAGACCCATCTGTTGGGTTAACCTGTTCCTTCCCTGCTGGGTGACCTGAGGGGCTCTGGCAATCTCTCTGGCTTCGGATTGGTAGACCGTGCAATGAAAACTCTATGTGTAACCTCTAGGGTGTCCTGAGCATCAAGGGTCTGTGAGGACTGGGAAGGCCCCAGTGGAAGAAGGGGAGGCAGAGAACCCTTGCGCCTTGCATGAGCCAGGAACGCCCAGTCAGGCTTCCATAAGTATGGTTTTGTCCACTGATAAGGGCTCTTGAAACTTCTCTGTGCTTGCTTCCTGTGTGACTCTGATACGGGGTCAGCCTGTGCTCTGGGATCCAGGATGCTGCTTCTCAACTCTGCCATGCCCGGCCTCTAAGCCATGCATTCCCATCCCACTTCCTTGAACCTCTCTAGAAAAGGACAGTGTGCACGTGCACGTGCGCGCACGTGCGCGCGCACACACGCACACACAGCTTGTTTGAGTTAATTGCTTGCTTTAATTCATTTGGCCATTAAGTGATTTGGGTTGGTGGTCTATCTCCTCCCGTCTTTGGGATCAACGCTTGTCTTTCCAACTCTGTGTCGCTGAACATTCTAGACAGCCACACAGGTCCCGGGCTGCTTCGCACAAGGCAACAGTAGCCCGTTCCACTCCCTCCAAACTTCCAGAGTTACGTTCTCAACGAATGCCTGAAGTCCAGCAAGAGGCTAACCACATGCTTTCAGACTACCCGGCCAAGGGCTATCAACATTTGGCTCAAGAGAGTCCATTATGGAAATGAGGAAGAGGTGGGCAGGAGATAGCCCACTGTCATCCTACGCAACCTCAGGCTGGCCCTACCTGGGAGCCAGAGGGGTGTGGGCCAATCCTGGACCATCCCACCTTGGACACCAAGAGCTGTGGCAATTATGCTCCGTCAGTTACTGGGTGCTGGCCATGTACTGGCACTTCCCATCTGTCCCAGGTGCTGACAGCTGCGAGTTTGGCCCATGCGTATGAAAACTCAGAGCATCGTAGGGGAGCCAAGAGCAACTGCCTCTCAGAAAGAAGGTGCCAGAATGGCCCTTGCAGCCTCCTGGGGAGAAGCAGTACTGTGGAGGTGACGGGTGGGGTCTCACCTGCTTCTGCTACCAAGCCCTTTATGTGCAGAGGAGACGTCAGCCTTCCGCTCTTGGTCTCAGCGTCCCTAACTCAAGAGAAGAATACCATGGCCTGTCTTGCAGCCCAGCATCCTGCACAGGCAGCAAGAGCCACTGAGGGGAGAGAGGCAGAGCAGGGAGACTGAAGAGAGACAGGTTGATGGTGACAAGCCAGCAGAGGAAGGGGAGCAGAGTGACCTGTGTCACAAGAGCTACTCAGGACTCACCTCCTTCTCCATCACTATTCTGCCGGGCTCAGACACTGACTGCTTCCTTGCATGCATGACACAAGCCCATCTGGCTGCCTGAACTCAAAGGGAGGCTACAGGAGCCAGGAGGGATCTCTTTACAGCCTCACCTGAGAACTAGTGAGCAGCCAGGCATCTGTTGCTAAAGATCCCCCCAAGAGGGAGACTAAAGCCATATCTGCCCTTTCTGTTAAGGTCCCAATCACAGACCGAGGCGCGATTCCACCAAATTTCACTCTGGGGTGAGGGAAACCAATCAGTTTGCTGGGCTTCCTTATAGAGCACAGGTGAGGGGTTACTAACAGGACTGTGGGTGTCCTCTCACATAGGACGCTCCTGAAAAGCTTTTACCCAGCTAGGATGAGGACTTCCCAGGAACTGCACAGACACAACCCCCCTTGTTTCTCCCCCTATCTACTCCAGTTCCTTCCTAAGAGCTGCACACAACAGGCGTTAGGAAGAGGCTGGGTACTCAGGTTAGGGTCTCCTGACCTTCCTCACCCCTCAGCAAGGATGAAAACTGCCAACAAGCCCAGACAGGATGGTCCTTTAGCAAGGTGATGCAGCTGAACTTCCCAAGATGAAGGCCGCTTGGCTCAGAAGACAGTGACTCAAAACGGCATCAGACCCGGAGGGCCTGTGTCCTTCGGGGATGCTACCCCTAGCTCTGAAGGAAAACCAATGGAAAGAGAAGGGACAAGAGAGGGAGCAGAGGGAGATGAGGAAGGAAATGGAGCTGTCCCAGGAGTCACGTGGGATGGTAGAGATGTGTGGGGGTGGGGCAAAGGAAGGAAGAGAAGGAGGGAAGGAGAGAGAGGAGAAGAGGAGGGGAGGGAGGGAAGGAGGGGAGGAGGAAAGGAGAGGGAGGGGGAGGGAGAAAGATGTGGTTTCTCCTGCCCCTCATAAGAGAAACAGCAAAAGGCCCCCCATCCCAAGAGTGTGACCTTGTTCTGTTTTTCTTGTGGTGTTAAGAGACTGAGCCCAGAGCCTTAAGCATGGTGGGCAAGTGACCAAGCACTGAGCTACATCCTGAGTCCTCGAAGCCTGGAGAAGTCTCACAACAGCCTCAGATAAATCAACCTTGCCACACCTGCCACTGTGCCCACCCGGTGCCACTCAGAGGCACTCTGTGAGTTGATCAGATAGTAGTACCAACAAGACAGAGACAGCAGCCCCTCTCCCGGGCTCAGAGCCCAGGGCCGCTGTCACTCAAACATGTCTCCGCCTTGACTGTGCCTACCCTCTAAACCCAGCAGTGCTTGGCACACCAGAGAGAAAGAAGAGGCAGGGGCCATCACTGCAGACAATGCAAGTTTTGACCTGGCTACTGCCCTGCAAAGCCGCGGGGTACCATCTGTACTGTAGGTAGTTGATAGGTGTGGCCTTGTGCAGTGCACAGCCTGCTTGGCCTTCCTGGGCTGCCCTGGTGAGCCACAGTTCATAGCTTCATCTGTGGGAGTCCCTTCCTCATAGGATCAGGGTGAAAAAGAAGAAATCACCCCAGAACTGGGACCTGCCTCGCTGTGCACAGGCCAAAGCGCTCAGGCCTGAGAGCCCCCCACGTCCCGGTGCCGGGTTTGCAGTTCCGCAGGAGCAACTCCGAGCCTTGACTTCCCCGGTAGTGCTGTGCTTCCTGGAGAAAAATCGCCAGCTCCTCTGCCTTCACCACCCATCACAGGTCACATCCTATCCCAGGGGACACTGGGAGACCAAGCCAGCAGCTTACTAGAGTCTGAGGAGTAACAAAGGGGCCTGACCCAGGCTGCAGTAAAAATCAAAACTTTGACTCCAGCCCTGTTCTGCCACTGACCCAATGGGAACAGTCCACTTCCTTCACTTGGCCTCAGTTTCCCTTCGGGTAAAATGGGCAGTGGGATCTGGAGTTGTTGGGTTTTGTGATTTTTTTATCCTCTTGTCTCCTCCCCACTTCTTGTAAAAATTGGGGTCACTGGAAATGAAGGGGAGGGGGAGAGGAGAGAAGAAGGAAATAGAAAGGGAGGAAAAACAGATGGGTCCCCTAAAACTACAAAAGGGGGGACTGGGATGAGCCCCAGGCTGGCATCGGAACCTCTCAAGGAGGAGCATGTCACCTTGTCCCCCTGGCCCCTGGGTGGGTCTGGGCACAGCAGGTACTCTAAGCTGAGAGAAGTAAATGACTGCATGTTCACACGGGAAAACAATTTCCTGGCACAGCCTGGAAGACTGGAGAAAGGAAGTCAAGAGACAGGGTACAGGGTCTAAGAAGGACACAGGGGTAACTCTGTGTGTGTGTGTGTGTGTGTGTGTGTGTGTGTGTGTGTGTGTGTGTTCCTGCCACCAATAGAGGAGACTGAATCTGTCTGCTGTGCCTGGTTGTGATCTGAAGCCCCTGTCCCATGGGTCTCACGTTCTTTGTCCCCATATGGCTGGCCACACACACAGGCTTTTTTGGACAAGGGACTTTATAGGAATGGAGTGTCCTTCCCCCCAAGTCAGGGCCAGAGAGATGGAGGAGGAGGAGACATAAACTGGTTCCTTGGCTGAAGGAAGAAATCAGAGGGAGAGATGACCAGGGAAATATAGGTCACCCCCCACACAAGAGTCTCTGAAGACATTTGGGGGTGGAGGCTGCTCTTCACAGCAGGAATTAATAAGGTTTCCTTGTGGAATCTTTTTGACAGCAGGAGGTGTGACCCCAAAACTGGAGGACTTAGGGACATGCCAGTGGCCGCTGTCCAGGCTTCATTATAGCTTTGGTTGAGGGGGCAGACCCAGTTCAGATGACCCTTGAGGCACCCTGCGGTTCCCAAACCAAGAAAGATTCCTCCCCGGTCTCTGGGGCTCAGACGTGCCACCCTCCTGCAAAAGCCCTAAAATGTCGCTCCACCCTGCCTGAGAAGCTCATTTCTTGCCCAGGAGATACCTGAGGATAAAGCCAGATATAGGTACCAAAGAGGGGAGAGGGCCCGGGAGGTAAGCCCTACCCAAGTGACACGCTCAGCTCATGTCACCGCTGGCCCCAGAACTATCAGCAAAGCAAGCTGACACTTCTGAATTGAGCTAACACTTACTATGAGGTCCCAGCAGTAAGTCTGGGAGCTAACACTGCGCTCCCCCACTGATTTCCATATAAATGAGGANCCTGGGGTGCTGCAGATATGAATGGACCCCACATTTAGAGATGAGTGCTATTATTACCCCCTGAGGCCAGCTAGTCTCCCTCCTCCCCAGACACCCTCTCTGTGGTTCTGTTCCCATCCCCACCCTTGATCAAGCTCCACCTGCCAAAGAAGACAGCCCTCCCTGGATCTTGCAGAGGAGGCTGGGCCAGAGTGTCTGGACAGCTGAAAAATCAGTTCCTGTGCAGGGATAGACGCTACAGACCCAGTTGAGGCAGAAGAGACCAGGGCAGACCCCAGCGGACCAAATGGGGCTTGTCCTCTACCTGTTATCCCTCTTCCCCAAATGGCCAGTCTCCAAGAGACATCCACAGAACCTGGAGCATCTTCCACTCAATCTCTGGCCTGGGGTCCAGGTTGAGCGGAGCTCGGGCAGAATGATCATCTCAAGCCGTTGTGCCTACATCTGCAAGGCAAGCTGCTCCCTCCAACCAGCTCAAGTCTGACTCACTGAGGAGCAAGCAAGGCCTCCTTAGGAAGAACTAGGCTGGGCCTTGCTGAGTAGGACGGCCAGAGGCTCCTCCCTCCCAAGCCACAGTCCCACCTTGGCCAGGTGATTCCCATTCATCGACATTTGTCTAAATCTCAGGTTTGTCTCTGTGTCCCCAAACTCAAGCACTTTCTCCTGAAGAATAAACTGGCCCAGAGAAGGTGCCTCCATAGTCACACCAGAGATGTTAGAGGCTGAAAGGACAGGCCGGGCATGGTGGTGCATGCCTTTAATCCCAGCATTCTGGAGGCAGAGGCAGGTGGATTCTGAGTTTGAGGCCAACCTGGTCTACAAAGTGAGTTCCAGGACAGCCAGGGCTATACAGAGAAACCCTGTCTCGAAAAACCAAAATAATAATAATAAAAAAAAATAATAATGGTAAGCACCATCTCTAGAGAGATGGCTCAGCGGTTAAGAGCACTGACTGCTCTGCCAGAGGCGTTGAGTTCAATTCCCAGCAACCACATGGTGGCTCACAACCATCTGTAATGGGATCCGATGTCCCCTTCTGTTGGGTCTGAAGAGAGAGTGTGTACTCACATTCATTAAATAAATGAATAAATCTTTACCAGCCTGGTCTACAGAGTGAGTTGTAGGACAGCCAGGGCTACTCAGAGAAACCCTGTCTCGAAAATAAATAAATAAATAAATAAATAAATAAATAAATAAATAAATAAATAGTTAAGCACATGAGCTCACACACACACACACACACACACACACACACACACACCCCTCTAGTGTAACTGCACACACACACACATCTAGTGTAACTACACACACATACATATACCTCTAGTGTAACCACACACACATATACACACATACACCTCTAGTGTAACTATGTGTAACTTAGAGGGTTCTCTGCCTTCTATGGCACAAGATCTAGGGCTTGAGCTAGACCCTTTCCAAAGCCAAAGCCAAAACAGGGCAAAGGCCATGAGGTGGGAGTGTTTTCTTGGCCCATAACCCTTCAGAGGGATGGGCAGAAGACCCAGAGCTCAGGCACAATTCTCGCCCTGGGTTCTTGAAACCCAGACAGATATAACCAACGTCAGATGGCACCTAAGGGCATTCGCTGCGAGCCTCACACCCTTCTGTGTCCTGAGTCCCCAACCATCCTACCCTGGCTTTTCCTTCACAGCGAGCCTTCCCAACTGTCCCACCCCTTCTCTAACCTGATCATCTCCTGTGTAGAGACCCACACACCTCAGGGGTCCCCCGCTCCCCTACCACCGCACCCTTCCCTGGAGCAGCCTCCCTCCCCTACACAGAGCACATGCACTAAATGTGCATAGAAGCGTCACTCTGCAGTCGCAGCACAGGCTCCCCTCTCCAGGTATCTCAGCACAGGCTCAAGGCCACCCTGCAGAGGCAGTGCCTTAGCCCACTTAGCAGATGGAGACCCTAGGTTCAGATACTGAGGGTTCTCTGGAAGTCAGCCACTGATGCTAAGCATGACCCGGCTTCTGAGAGCTTTCGAGGGTTTAAAGACTCACGTGTGAAGTCAAGGGATGCACCGGGGGATGGCTACCAGATGGTATAGTAAGTGCCACTTGGAGCCCACTTGAGAGGATGCCTACAGTGCTCCTCACCAGGAACCAAGAGCCAGGCAAGCTCAAGGAGGTGACTTCCAAGAGACACTCTCTCGACAGGCAGAAATCTCACAACACCAAACAGCTCCAGAAGCCCCCGTCTGCCTCAGTTTCCCTCCATGCCATGCTCCTCCTTCACACTACTGACTCAAAGGGACCCTGTGACATACTACACAGTGCACGGCGCCTGGGGTTCCTGCACACCAGCCCATTCAGTCCAGCATCGGAGAGGTCTTCACCCTTTCCCCTGCCCCTCCCCTTTTCTCTGCAACTTAAGAATTTGGCAACAACCCACAGCTAGAAACTAGAGATGCAGGTTCCAGCCTGTCTGGTCCCGAATAGCCCACACTCTGCATCTCCATTCCACACCTAGCAAGTGTCATGCAGGCCAGGGACAGAGAAGGACCAGGCGAGACCAACATCCCAGACAGGAACCATGTGAGGCCTCTTTGCAAGCCTGTCCTCTACCACAGCCTTGCCTGGTGAAAAACACACAACACGGGTCTCAAAGAGACGGGTGCTGCATTAAAGGGCACCAACCCAGACACAGGAAAATGACAGAGGAACCCTTCTGACACTTCGAGATCCTCCTCCTTGGCCTGAGAATCCTGACGGCACACAAAGGACCTGGTCCCAAGCAGCAGGACATCACAGTTGACACTCAGGACCCCCTTCTCTTACACATCTGCATGTTCAAAAGCCAAGGTCCCAGAAAAGCTGCTAAAGGGGCTGAGCTCGGAGGCATCGCCCCTCTGCTTCGAGAACATTCACTCCTTGTTCTCAAGGTACCTTCTGTGCGGATGGTAAAGGGCGAGTCCCCCAGGCGCCGGGCAGAGAACTGGCCTCCCAAAGATGTCATCAGGAAGCAGAGGGTGAAGAAGCCGATGCCCAGGACAAACAGCCTGCAGGGAGAGAGGAATAGGGTGGGTCAGCAGGACACACAGCCATCCAGTGTCCTATTTCCAACTAGGAAAGGCACAGAAATGTTCTAAGCTTGAGCAAAGAAGCTGGGTGGGGTGGTTACAGGAGGCTCGGGAGTTCAAGGCTATCCTCAGCGACATAGCAAGTTAGTCACATAGCCAGCCTGGGCTAAGTGAGATCTCAAGCCAACAAAGAATCAGCAAGTGAGAGAAGGGAGCTTGGGGGTGCACAGAAGAACCAGGGGTGGGGGTGGGGTGAGCTCCTGGGCCCAGGAGGTCCCAGCTCAATGGGACAAAGAAACTGACCACATGAAAAAAATAAAAAGAATTCACATATAAGTAGAAATCCAAGCAAGGGCCAGCCTCAAGACAGAAGCCAGTTCATCTGGAATAGCAAGTCCCCAAACTCTGGTGCATGGCTCAGCGCTGGCTCCCAAGAATGATTAGAAATGGGTATTCTTGGTCTAGGGATGTAACTCAACAGTAGAGCATTTGTCTAGCATACACTAGAGTCTAGATCCAATCTCCAGAGAGATGGGGAGGAAGGGAGAGAGGACACTGTAGGTCCTCCTTCCTAGATGAGATGCTGGGACAGGGCAGGCCATCTGCTTTCTTTATCCAGCTTCCCATTGACTCTGGTCCACACTCACATTTGAAAAACACTGGTTCCGACTGAACAGTGAGACCCATCTGGCACCCATCAATCACCTGGGCCACCCCCTTGGCACTGCACACACAGCCTCTGCCATCTACCGCGAGCTCACTTGTCCTCATAGGGTGCCACAAGTCCCCATCACTCTTAAGTGATACAGTCTCAAGGCAAGGCCACATCCCCTCCACCCCCGGCTGTGCCCACTCTCCCCACAGACTTCTCTATCAATCAGTCACGCACGCCCTGGTTTGTCAACCTGCACCACGAGGGGAGGGGTAAGGACATCTTCCCACCCAGGCATGGAGTGTCACACAAGTGTGCCTGCAGTCATGCAGGGAGGGGGAGCGGGCCAGAACATGACATCATGCATTCTTTCAGCACACAGTCATTATCTAAGAGGTGCCAGACACTCAAGTAACCTGAAGTGACAGCTGGAACCCAGGCTCAGAGTCCCTGCCCCAAGCCCTGCCAGACCCAGTGCTCCATGCTGGGCTCCAGACAAGAGAGGGGGTGGGGAGGGGAGGTTTTGAGACCCCCTCATTCATCAGAGGACTTGATGGACTGTCAGAGCTGAAAGGGGACCCTCCCTTACCCCCAGGTCAGAGTGAGGAACCCCACCTGATATAGAACCAGAATAACCAAGAGGACCTCAAAAGTCACGCCAGGTGCTTCCACCTGCCCCACCTCCGCCCTGTCCCCAACCCTCGGGCCTGTTCGTTCGTTGTCTTTCTGCAAGACTTGCTTTACACGTTTTAATCTCCATTATTTTAAACCGACAGAGTAGTGTTTAGTTAAAATTTGGTTCATTAAGGAAAACACATAATTGCCAAAGAAAAGAAGAAACAAAACAAATCTCGAGCCCGTAAATTGTGGAGGCTGTTAGAAACTGAGTGGGGGAGGGAAAGAGGACCTAGACTCAGGGAATCCCAAGAGCAGCTTCAGGGACAGCCGTGCCCCTGGTTTGTGGGGGGATCATGGTGAGCTGCAGTAGGAAAGATGGTACAAGGGACACTTCTCTTCCTTTGGAGGGACCTCACTGAATCCCTCTAAGCCCAGAGTGGGGTTCAGAGCACACTCAAAGAGAGGTCTTGTGGGAGACCCACGACTACGCTCTAAACCTAAGGAAAAAAAAGGGGGGGGAGGACTTTCCGAGTTCCAGTCTCTCAACCCCACCCTGTCTCAGCCATGGGATTGCGTTTCGTGTTGGAGATACAGGATGCTTGGCTTGAGGAAGGTCTACACCCTCAGCCGGGACTTTGAGGCCCCAATACACCTCCTTAGCAGCTCTCTACCAGTTACCACACTTGGGGTCCAGGGAACCCCAAAAGTGTAGTTGGTCATGTATAGTGGGTATAATGACCTCATCCACACAGGTAACATCTCAGGGGCACCTATAAAATAAAGGCCCGGCCAGGAACTCTGCTAGAGACAGCATTCCCAGACCTCCCTTGGAGATAAATGAAGTTAGGGTGATGTCATCAGATAGCTGCCCCTGGCCTCCAATCTAAAGTTCTGAGGGGACCTGAAGAAGACTGGCTGCTGAGGGTCTCCACCAGCCTAGACAAACCAGGAGGTGAAGTTAAAGGGTTGGAAGCGAGTTGCAACTGCTCTGGGAATCCTGTCTTCCGTTACACGGGAGGGAAAACGGGCTCGGGACTGAGGGCGCTGTCTCTGGTGCTGGAGACCGCTGCTTGCAGGCATCACACCAGGTCCGACTTCAGAAGCCGGGCTTCCAGCGGGCTACAAAGCTGACTCGGGATTTGGGACCAGCCAGAACCCTCTCAAGTTGCCCAGCGAGGCAGGAATCCAGTACAGCTCTGGAAGTGCCAGAGTCTTTCCCTGGGCATCTTAGGCCAGAGATTTCTTAGTGCCGAGGGCACTCCAAAATCCTGCCCTCGGGTCCTCCGGCTCTACAGACCTCTGCATTCACACAGACAACCTGACTGCTGCTGTCCCCAGAGGCTGCCATCTCAGCCCCCACAGAACTGGCCCAGCATGTTGATGGCAAGGGGGAGGTGGGCTGCATCTCTCCAGCCCCAACACAGCTGGGTACAGGAGGTTGACTGGAGGTACCGGGGATCAACCCAGAGCTTGGGAGAAAAGCCAGCACCCGCCTTAAGGTTTATGATCAGACTCCACCTGTGGCCTAGTCCCGAGTCCCACCTCCACAACGGTGCCCATCTCTCCCTCTGTGTCTTCTGGAGCCCAGCTGCCAAAAAAAGGCAGGATTTTAGGCCTCCCAGACACCCTCTCCCCAGACTGGCCTCGGGGCCTAGCTCCGCTGGAGTCTGGGAGAAGGAAGTGGGGTCCCTTCCTAAGACCAACAGGTCTTAGCGAGTCTCTCACAAACTGCACCCCTGCCTGGCCAGGACTGTCCACGGGAAGGGAGGGAGAAAGGGAGGAAGGGAGGGAGAGAGGGAAGGAGGGAGGGAAAGAGAGAGAGAGGGAGGGAGGGAGGCGTCCGTGTTTCATGCACCTGCTATGCCTATCTAGTCTGTTGGAGATCCGTGGTTAGGAGTGAATCCCCAGCAGAAGGGGTCCTTGCCCCAATCTTGGGGACGTTCCTGTTGGACCCAGGTTTGTCTCCCACCAGGAATATGAGTGAGATGCAGGGAGCGGGGAGGGGGAGAGGAAGGGGGATGGACTAGGCAGAGGATGGGCGGGCCGACCTAAGAGACAGGCGGGACACCAGGGGTGCTTCCTAGGCACCCCACAGTAACTTCGCAGCTCAGATAGGACCGACGCGAGATGAAAAAGACCGCAAGGGGCAGGAATGGGACTTGCTGGCCGGGGCCACTTTGGAGCCCAGAACGTTGATCTTGGTGTTTTCTGACTCCATGTTCACCTCTCTATACCTGATATCGTTCCAATCTTGGTCAACTCAAGAAAGGTACAGACCCGCACTCCCCTAGACACACACACACACACACACACATACCCCAACCCTATCTAATTCCGTTTCCCATCCCCATGGCCCTCGCGAACCTCCTTTGCCACCCGAACTCGCACCCCCTGAGGGGAACGACCTCGCCCAGCTCCACCTTGGGGAGGTCTTGACCTCCCTGCGCCAACCAGTAGAGAACTTTACCGAAAGGGTCTCAGGGTGACCAGGCATCTTCTGACCATTATCTTCCCATCTGGGTTGACTGTGATCATTGTTCAAACTTGTCTGGGCGAGAAGCCGGGGGCGAGGCCGGACGCACCGTCCTGGGCCCGGCTCTGACCGCCTCGGGAACTGCGAAGCCTCTGCGGGCCGAAGCCGGGGGGGTCGCAGCGCCGAGGGAGCGCGGGGCACGGTGGCTTCGCCGCTCTGCAACCCCGCGCGGGGCACGGCGCGGCCTGGGCGCGCAGGGCAGGGGTTCGGCGAGAGCTCGGGGCCGGGCGCTCTCTGCGTCTCCGCCCTCCCCGATTCACATTTTGGGGAAGGCGAGGCGGCGCGCCCCCAGAACGCCGGCCGCGCGTCTGCCTGCTAGGCTCGCTGGCTGGGCGGGACGGCGCCGCGGCGCGCAGACGGGCTTCCCGCGGCGGGCGCCCTCATTCCCGGGGCCCGCGCCCTCGAAGCCGGCTAGAGGCGGCCCCAGGCCCGCACCCCGGCCCCCCGCACCTTCCGGCTGCGCCGCTCTGCAGCCGCGCGCCGCGCCGCGCCCATGGCTTTGGGGAGGGACGGCTGCGCGCTCGCCTGCCTTCGTCCTCGCCCGCCCGCTCGCCCGCTCGCCAGCTCGCTAGGCCACCCGCGCTCCGGGCTCCGGGCTCCGGGCTCCGGGCTCCGGGCTCCAGGCTCCCGCGCGGCGCTACAACCCGAGGCGCCGCATTGTTCCCTCTGAGGAGGCGGCCCGGGAGCGGCCTCGCGCTTCCTCGGCGCCTGGGCGCCATCTGGTGGCCGCGGCCTCCCCGCGCTCCCTCCCCGGGCTGTGCGAGGAGGAGGGGGACGCGAGCGCGGGAGCCATGGCTCTGCGCCCCTCCCTGGACCATGCAACTTCCTAGGGCATCCAGCAGTCCGGAGAGCCGAGGCTGCTCCGGTAACTTCAACGCGCAGGAGAGATAGGTCGCGGAGAGGGTACCCTTGTCTCTCCTGCAGACCACGAGCCACCCCCCACCCCCAAGAGCTTCTGCACCTATGGCTTCTCTCCCACTTCTCACTTATCTATAATAAACTGGGGCTGTGGCATTCATGTCAGGAGACGTCAGCTGTATACCTGAGGTCTAGCCTCGGACCCTCTCAATCACTGAGTTAATGGGCTTTCTAGTATATAACTAATGACCAAAAAGCGCACCAAAGCTCTTTAAAGTCAATTCCCAAACTCACAGGCTTGAATTTTAGGATTGTTGAGCCCTGCGCACACCCTCCCTGTGTGCATGTGTGTGTGTGTGTGTGTGTGTATACTTGTGCTGGGTTCTGGGGCTAACCATCTTACTGTCCTGTCACTTCCTCACTTAGAGTTGATGTGAGTTTGGTCTTGACAGCCAGGAATGAAATTATCACCCAGGCTTGTGGCAGCTGGGGGCACCCAGACAAGAGGCATGATTTAGAGGCCCAGCAGAGACCCCATCGCCCTCAGACATTTCCTTAGCCAGCCGACTGGAGTGCCCGAATTTCCCTCCGCCATCCGTCACTCTTTCACTGAGGCACGGTCAGCCTGCCCTTGCTCAATGCAAATGTGCTACCTAGCCAAGCGAGCGAACACATCAATTCGCCAACACCGATTTATCGCCTGTTTTCTCGTTGGCGGGAATAAGGCAAACAGATAACAGGTGAACGCCAGTGGAGAGGCAGACAAAGCCATCGCAGCAGTGAGGAAAGGCTCAAGGGAGGCAGAGAAGGCTGCAATGAGAAGGCCTGGGGATGCCAGGGCGCTTGGATGGAAGCAGGTTAAGATGGAAGAGAACGCGGGTGTCCTAATTAGGTTTCTGTTGCCGAGATAAACATCCTGATCAAAAGCAACTTGGGAGGAGAGGCTGTGCTTGGCTAACATGTTCCCATCGCAGACAGGAACACGGGGCAGGAACCTGGAGGCAGGAGCTGATGGGGCCGTGGGGGGGGGGTGTGTACAAAGGCCATGGGGGAGTGCTGCTTACCGACTTGCTCTCCAAGGCTCCCATCTGTTTTCTACACCATCCAGAACCACCTGCCCAGGGCGGCACCACCTCAGTGAGTTGGAACCTCCTACATTATTAATCAAGAACATGTCAACAGGCTTGCCTATAGGCCGATCTTGAGAGAAGGCCTTTTCTAAACTGGTAACTCTTGCTTGTGTCAACAATAACAACAAAAAACTAGCCAGAGCAAAGGGCTTTCTCCTGAGCTGGGGAGGAGGCTCACGTTCACAGACCGTCTTTATACTCGGTACCCAAGGCTTTGGGGCACTTCCTGACAAGAGTCTTGAATAGTGCAGATCCAGCCTGAATGCCTTAAGGCCATGAAGGCTCTGCCAGCTCTTCAAAGTCAAGAACGTCAAGAACTCTGAATGTGGTCCAGAGAGATGGCTCAGCATGGAGAGACATCTGTCACAGACTGATGACCTCAGGACCTACAAGGTAGAAGAAAAGAACCCACTCTCTCACATCCCCTGACTTTCACACTTGCATCAGGGCATGTGACCACACATGCACACATGACAAAAAAAAGCCTCTCCTGACCAGGCACCTCCCATCTCCCCAAGCTCAAGGGGGGTTGTTTATACTTATCGGACATCCCCGAGGGTTGTCTGGCCTAGTAGGTATGACTGCAATGTACCATCTGGGGAAGTGGCCTTCCTTCAACCAGAAACTTGGACTTAGAACGTGGAAAAGGACACTCCCAGCTAGGAGTGACGGTGTCCATCTAGCATCCTGGCACTTAGGAGGTGGAGGGAGGAGGATCAGGAACTCAAGTCTAGCCTTGGCTACACAGTGAATTTGAGTCCAGCCTGGGCTACATGAGAAGGAGGTAGCTCCCCACTGCCCTCTTCTTCTGGATCTTACCCTATTGGAACTGTCCATATAGACAACAGAGGGATTGCCCGCCTCTGCGTTGAGCAGCAGGCTCACAGCCAGTGGAGACACAGAGGAAGAGCGAGGGTTACTTGCTATGACAGATTGTCTAGCCGTGTGCTCGCTTTTGCCAGTCTTGTCTCTGCAGTACAGTGCACGTGGCCCCCTTGCTGGGCCCAGTAGGAGAGAAATTATGAATCTCGTATTATGTAACCTTGAACACAAGAGCTCTGTGCCTCAGTTCCCCCACTGTGACTCGGGTTATTTATAACACTGGCTTCACAAGGTTGCTATGTGGATGCCTGCCATTGTTACTGTCTGCTGTAGCTGGCACCGCTGGTGCCCGCTTGCCCACATCTCCTCTACACTCGCCTCTACACAATAAAACTACTGTTCCTGAGACATCCCTTCAGTTCTGCCTGTGGGGAGGGGCTGTGGTGATATGACCACTTTCAGGGATCAGACTGAGGTGGCCCCAGAAACACCCTGAAGCAACAGATAGCCATCCTGCCTGTGTCCCACTTAGGTGTGTTACTCCGAGCCACGTGCCCCACACACTCCTGGTAAGACAGCGCTCTCATTGCTGAGTTGCCAGTTACTCTGTGATGCCTCGTGCCTGAGAATAGCTACCCTCTCTGTCCTGTGACAACTGTCATTCTTCAGCCAATACTCTTGGGGTCAGCTCCCAGACAAATGATTGCACTTGAGTCCCTGTCTCAGAACCCCAAAACCAGAGCCTTGCAGAATGGACCCAGGGTCTTCACCCCTGGGCCGCAGCAGATTCAGCTGTGGAACTCAGCAAGACCGAAGCTTTATTCTAATTAGGTCCCTGATGTCACCCTGTTGGCACACCTGAGCTTTGTTTTGAGGCAAGGTCTCATATAGCCCAGTGTCTACTCTTCTATTGTTATGAAGAGATACAATGACCAAGGCAACTTATAAAATTTAACTGGGGGCTTGCTTACACTCTTTGAGGGCTAACCCATTATCATCATGGCGGGAAGCATGGCGACACCCAGGTAGCCATGGTGCTGCAGAAGTAGCTAAGAGCTTTGCATCCTGATTGGCTGTCAGAAGGAGGGGGGAAGCACTAGACTTGCCCAGGACTTTTGAAACTTCAAAACCCACTCCCAGTGAGTGACATACCTCCAACAAGGCCACACCTCCTAACCCTTCCTAAACAGTTCCTCCACCTGAGGATTAAGCATGCAAACACATGAGCCTGTAGAGGCCATTCTCTTTCAGGGCACGCCTCCCCACCCCAGGCAGGTCTGGAATTTTCTATATATCAAGACTGACTCTAAACTCCTGATCCCCCTGCCTCTACCTCCGCAAGTCCTGGGATCACAGCCCTAAACTACCACATTCATCATAATTTTTTTTTGAGGCAGAGTCTCTCTAGCCCTGATTAGCCTGAAACCCACCAGGTAGGACAGGCTACCCTCAAACACACAGAGGGCTGTCTGTCTCCGCCTCCCAATTAGAATTAGAGGTGCACACCACCATGCTTTCTTCCTCTCCTTTTTAAATGTTAATGGGAAGGGTCCCTATGTAAGCCATCTTGGAGCAGGCAGTGGAAACTGAGGCAGGCCTGCTGGAGGGCACCTCTAGAGATGTGTCAGCTCTTGAGGGTTTCTGACCTGAGCCATCTTCCTCTCAGTTACTACTTTCTTCTTTGCGGGAGAACCGCCTTGCTTCAGCCCCTCTCCCTGGCATCCCGGGCTGAAGGTGCCAGGAGAAACCCAGACTCAGCAGCAGGCCCGAGCGGTAGTGAGTTCCTCTGCTGAAAATGTAAGAGGCCCCTCTTGAAAAGATTAAAAAGTAAGGGGGACACCCCTATTCAGGGTCTTGGATCAGTGGGTCAAACCTACCAGTAAAGCCACTGAAGTTGTTGCCTAGGTTACCATAGCACATCAGCATGAGAAATAACGCTTAAATCTACAGCCATGTACTCTCAGGAAGCCGGAACTCTGAACTCATGGTATCAGGGGGCTGAATCCTTCTGGGAGCTCTGGTGGGGATGCTGTCCCAGCCCTTCACAGGGACCTCAGGGAACAGGACAAAGTGGTTAGAGATGGCCGAGGACCTGTATCCCCTGAGGACTGCACAGACAGTCACAGCTTTGTGTGGCCATGGGCCCAGCTACTTACTTCAAAAGAAGCCAAAAATCTGTGAAGTTGCATAATTTAAAAATGTAGGCTCAATATTTTTAGAACATTGTGTAAGGCCAGTGATGGCCTGCCTTACAGCATCTCTGTGGATGGTACCACCCAGAGGCAGAATGGCATCTGTGGCCCCACTCATTTAGCAAGGTCAGCTTCCTGGGGTCAAGCCCTCCTCTTTCTCTTCTCAAGCCCAGAGACACAGACAGATACATACAGAGACACTCAGACACACACACACACACACACACACACACACACACACACACAGTCTTGCCTAGGAAGGAAGGTGAGTACTGGATTTAATTTGGAAGCCTAAGGGTAAACTGTTCCCTCGCCCCCCATGCACACCCCCACTGGAGTTCCTTCAGGGCCTATCTGGCCATCAGAGCCTCGACTGCCTTCCCAGGTAGAAGCTTCAAGAAGCTTCTGCAGCTCACAGACCTGGGCAGGCGGAAGCAAGCAGTTTACGGAGTTTGAAATCCCCATTTCACATGCTCACGATGCAGCAGCAGCAGCAGCAGACAGCACATTACGAGGCAATAGGCCATTGTCCTTTGCTGGAGTGCGGAACATTAATAATGTCATAACAGCATTTACCGACACCGCACACAAATCATCAAGGGCGCGGGCGGGAAAGCCAGCCCCACACCCTGCGCCTAGAGCCAGTCAGGAGGCCACCAATCAGGGAGGGCCGCTTCTCCGATGCATATTTCATGCTTTCTGTTTCACAACATTTAGGCTAATCCTCCGATTGAAAAGCAGCGTCTGGGGTTTATTTTTATTTATGCCAGGGAGCCATTCTGCTGCACAGCTTGTGGGAGCTGAGAACGGAGCTACTGTACCTTGGCAGTTCTGCTGGGGAGGTAGCAGCTGTGTGTGTACTTACATGAATTCATCCGAGAGAGAGAGAGAGAGAGAGAGAGAGAGAGAGAGAGAGAGAACAAGGGGGAGAGAGAATGCCAAGGAGCCAGCCAGCCCTTCCCAGGTGAACCCCACTGAACACTGCAAACACAAGCAGGCACTACATTTACTATGGTCTGAGACTCGATCATTTCCTACTTGCTGCATGCCAGGTAGGAAACTCTAAATGTATCCCCAGCCTTATGCTTTTGGTGTGGTCCTTACACACTCATCAGCATGACCACTTTTCAAACAGGCAGTTGTTTTGCTTCTGAGTAGTCTCCCAGGGGCCTCAGAGGCCAGTCCATGTCAGTGCATGTCAGTCGTGGGAGGGCCAGGTGCCGGTGAGCATGTTTTCACACATGACAAGATCAGACCAAGGATGCCTGTGGGATTTCAGTTGCTAATCAGCGTTGCTTAAAACACGGAGGCATTGAGGCTGGAGAGATGACTCAGTAGCTAAGAACATTGTCTGTTCTTCCACAGAATCCAGGTTCACTTCCCAGTCAGCACCCTACACGGCAACTCACAATCAGCTGTGACCCCAGTTCCAGGGGATCCAACACCCTCTTTTGGCCTCTGTACACAAGTGGTGCACAGGCATACATGCAAACAAAACTCTCATACACATAATTTTTTTTTTTAATTTTAATACAGGGTGTGCTGGCGAGATAGTTCAGCACATGAAGGTGCTTGCCGCCAGGCTTGATACCCCAAGTCTGATTCCCAAACCCCACAAGGTGGAAGAAGAAACCTGACTCCAGAAAGCTGTCGTCTGACCTCCACACATGCACTGTGACACATGCATAGATATTCAGTGCCTGTGCATGTGTGTCACACACACATAAATAAATGTGAGATACAGAGGTGAAGGCTAGCGCATCAGGGATTCAATGCCAACTTTATCTTATCTCCAAGAATAAAAATAAATAAGTAAAAAATAAAATAAAATAAGGCAGTATAACCCAGCATTCAGGTAGCAGAGGCAGGAGGATGTCTGAAAGGCCAGATGGTCTTATGCTGTCAGTTCTATAAAAACCATCATATATACATATGGTCATGGACTATTGGAGGGGTGTTAAAATAATTTCCTTTCTAGTTCCTGCTCCCAGAAGGATGACTCTGAGACTAATTATTTTTTTATTAAATGCCTAGGCCATAAGCTTTGGCTCATTCTCTGACTAACTTATAACTTACGTAACCCATTTAAACAATTCTCGCAGGGTGTGGTGGTGCACGCCTTTAATCCCAGCACCTGGGAGGCAGAGGCAGGCGAATTTCTGAGTTTGAGGCCAGCCTGGTCTACAAAGTGAGTTCCAGGACAACTAGGGCTATACAGAGAAACCCTGTCTCAAAAAATCAAATAAAAAATAAAAAATAAAAAATAAAATAAACAATTCTATGTCTACCATTGGCTCATTACCTCCTTCAGTCCCCGCCCACTTCTTCCTTCCTCTTTCCCTCATCATCTCCTTCAGCATCTTCCCGAGCTCATCTACTTGCTGGTTTAAGTCCATCCATCCAGTCTGTCTCTTCTCCTGTTTCTTGTGGCTCTCCCCACATCTCTCTTTTATCTCTCACTATTTCCCAGAATCCTCTCTCTTCTGGCCAGTGTACCACCTCCTACTTCTTGCCTCACCTCGTTGGCTTTTTTATTGATAGGTGATGTGGATAAGAAAAGGCTCTTTTTCTTACATCAATAATTTATATACAATATTAGCAATTATAGGGGCTAGAGAGATGGCTCAGCAGTTAAAAGCACTGGCTGCTCTTCCAGAGGTCCTGAGTTCAATTCCCAGCAACCACATGGTGGCTCACAAACATCTGTAATGGGATCTGATGCCCTTTTTTGGTGTCTCTGAAGACAGCTACAGTGCACTCATAAATAATTTTTTTAAAAAATCAACAATTATTTTTTTAAAAAAAAATCCAGTAAGAATTACATTCACCATGTCTAGTCCGTTTGTATTTGGTAACTTTGGAGAAAGTGCTCTACTCTCTATCCTGCCTTGGTGAGTCAGGGTTCTTTATTTAAATCATTTTCTATCATGACTTACATAGACCTTAAAACATTTTTCTAAACCCTAACAGTGTAATCTTAGTTGTGAGACTATTTAGTCTTTAACCCTAGCAGAGACCTGAGAGGGAATCAAAGTTACCCGGGTGTGCAGGATGTGCAGAGCAAGTAGCTGCCAAAACTATAGAACTGACAGAGGTCTCTGGCGATTGTCTAACACTGGAGCATCCGTCCGCAGCCTTCTGGCTCAGTATATGACACACTCTTTTGTGAGGCAGGAGTTATGAAGGACTTGACTACCTTCCTGTTGCAAAGCTCGACGGTCAACTTCCCTGTAGTTGTTTGTCCAGCGTGGACATTATTCTGTCTGCAATTGAGGCAAGGGAAATTCTTTTTTGCGTAAGGGAATTTTTCTTTTTCCTCAGTGGCTAGCTTGCCACATATGAAGCAAACTTTATATGGAGGTTATTCGGGCTCATCATCTTCACTGAAATGGAATGAGGATGGTGCCAGCAGCAGACGTGTCTTCTTGTCAAAAAAGATCTATTAATAAAACAGATCTCTGAGGATTTTAAAGACTATCTGTCTATCTATGTATCTATGTATGTATGTATCTATGTATATATATATATATATGTATCTATCTATCTATAATATATTTGACTGATTTGGTTTTAGCTATCTATAATCTGTTCAATTTTAAAGAAAATATTTCTGTAATAAACTAGACTAGAATCTAACATGACCAAGTTTGATTGATTGACTACTAACTTGAATTTCTTTCTTTCTTTCTTTCTTTCTTTCTTTCTTTCTTTCTTTCTTTCTTTTTTTTTTTTCTTGGTTTTTGGTTTTTCAAGACAGGGTTTCTCTGTGCAGTCCTGGCTGTCCTGGAACTCACTCTGTAGACCAGGCTGGCCTCAAACTCAGAAATTCTCCTGCCTCTACCTCCCAAGTGCTGGGACTTAAAGGCATGCACCACGATGCCTGGCTTTACTCACTTGAATTTCTTATCATAAACAGTTTGTAATAGATTTCAAATGGACTAGAATTTAACACTGCATCTTTTAAGAATTGTATAGATACAATACCTTAGAGGTGATATATAGAATGTAACTTAATTTTGTATCAATTATACAAAGATCTATAGCAATCTAAGGTTTTTGGTTTGTTAATACTCTTTGGTCTAAGAGTAGATTCAATAATCTATCCTTTTGAAATAATTTCTGTATTATTCCTATACCCCCTTTTTATATTCCTCTCTTCTCCCCTCTTTCTCTGTAACATTAGACAGGAGAGAAAGAAGGACGGAGGAAAGAAAAGGAAAGGAGAAATCCCTGAGTCTAACCTCTCTTATTTTGCTTTCTCCCGGATCCCAGACCATTACAATTTGTTACTGTCCCCTTAAATGATGACAAACATCCATCATCCACAGAATGACCAAACCCCTTCCACCCCATCTCTTGGGAAAGGGACAGAGTTTTCTGTTTTCTGTGGACCCAAGCAAATTGAGAAAATGGTCAAGTCTTTCAAAATATACCTGTAGGACTGGCGAGATGGCTCAGCGGGTAAGAGCACTGACTGCTCTTCTGAAGGTCCTGAGTTCAAATCCCAGCAACCACATGGTGGCTCTCAACCACCCATAACAAGATCTGATGTCCTCTTCTGGTGTGTCTGAAGACAGCTATAGTGTACTTAGGTATAATAATAAATAAATCTTTGGGCCAGAGTGAGCAGGGACTCAGCGAGCAGGCCCGACTGGAACGAGCAGAGGTTCTAAAAATTCAATTCCCAACAACTACATGAAGATTCACAACCATCTGCACAGCTACAGAAGTGTACTTACATAAATAAAATAAACAAATGAATAAATAAATCTTTAAAAGAAAGCTACCTGCCTGCTGAGAAAATTCAGGCTTACATGAAGTCATGACTGAATCAGTCTGTAAGACTGGATAACTTGAGGTCATCTGGGATCAGCGGCTTTCTCTGAAGCTGTCCTGGAAGCAGGTTTTGATGAAATAGCAGTAAGGCAGCCTGAGGTAGCATCAGGCAGGATGCTGCAACAATATGTATCTCAGCATCTCAGCATCCTCAGGGGTGAATCTTGTCAAAGCTGTCTTTTTTTTCCCCTGTGAACATATAAGCTTTTACAGGTAATACACATTTCTACGTTTATCGGCTGATAGCATGATAAGTCCTGAGGATTTTATAACCTTCTCTCTAGCACCACACATTTCTTTCTTATATCTGTTCCTATATCTATTAAGCCTTTGGTCTCTCTTGAGTTTTCTGTTCAATCTAGTGAAGCTGCTCTAGTTTTGATATCTGGGTCCTTAGTGTTTATACTCAGAGCAGTGTTGTTTAACATGTTTAACATGTCTACCTCTCCTTCAGTCCCCACCTGCTTCTTTCTTCCTGTCTCCCTCATCATCTCAGCACCTTCCCGAGTTCATCTACCTGCTGGTTTGTGTCTGTCCTTCTGGTCCATCTCCTCTCTCATGGCTCTCCCTAAGTCTTCTATCTCTCACTATTCCCCGGAACCCTCTCTCTTCCTGCCAGTGCCCCATCTCCTATTTCCTGCCTCAGCTCCCTGGCCATTGGCTTTTTTATTAATAGGTGATGTTTATAAAAGATTCTCTCTATAGAGGGGTCTGATGGAATCTCAAGTGTTCTCATATAGAAGGAGGAAACAGAAGAGTGTGAGGCAGGGGAGGCAGCAGAGGAAGCCTCGACCAGCCATGGTGGGCTTTGAAGATGGAGGGAGACACCCAGAGTCTAGAAGTACAGGTGGCCTCTGAACTCTGGAAAATGGGACAGGGGACAAATGGTCTTAGAGGGATTCCTTGCTGCAGCTCCTGGAGACCTGGGGACTGTCCATGCTTCAAGTGTCTTTGTCTTCATTACAGAAGCCATAGGAAATCAACAGGATGTTCTCAGAGAGCAAGCATTCCTGGGCATCATGCCCCAAGTGTTGGCTCAATATACCCACCTCGCAGATGAGGAAACTGAGGTTCCCCGAAGCACAGTATTACACAGAAAATCTCTTGCAGACCAGGACTCCAAAGTCAGGTTCCATTTGCTCAATCACTGAGCTCAGACTTTGATTAAGGGTCCTAGGGCCAAATACAGGCAGGCATGGACCTGTGTGCCTGTGTGCCCAGGAGCTTAGACCCCAGGGTAAAGACTCTTTCTTTCCCACAGCTGCTGGAGAAGTTAATACCTCAGGCCACCAGGACAGAGCCAGCAAGTGAATGGATTCACAAGATGTGGCTAGGCCCTAATGGGGAACATGCCTTAGATAAGAAGGGATTTCTGCTGGGCAAGTCATACACACCTCTAATCCAGCACTCCAGCAAGGCCCTGAGTTCCATCTCAAGCACAACAAGGATAGTGGTGTGTGTGTTTGTCTGTGTGCAAGGGTGCTAAGTAGTGAGTGTGTGCAGTGGGGATGGTGTGTGTGTTTCTGTGTGTGCGAAGGTGGTGAGTGTCAAGTGTGGTGTGTGAAGGTAGGTGTGTGTGAGTGTGCATACTGGGTAGTGAGTGTGTGTGCAAGGTAATGAGTGAATGTATGTGTGTAGTGGTGGTGTGTGCAAGGATGGCAAGTGTGCGCAAGGGTGGTGAGTGTGTGTGCAAGGATGGTGAGTGTGTGTGTGTGTGTGTTAGTGAGGATCTGTCCAGAACAGGCACATGCACAGAACCAGAAAATATGGTGATGACTGCCAGGGGCTGAGGGAGAGGCTGAAGGTGCTGACTGAGGAGCATGGGGTCTTTTTTTTTTAAGATTTATTTTATTTATTTATTTATTTATTTATTTATACAATGAATACACTGTAGCTGTATGGAGCCTTCATGTGGTTGTTGGAAATTGAAATTTTAGGACAATTCTGCTCACTCAGTCATTGCTTGCTCCGGACCAAAGATTTATTAATTATTATACATAAGTACATGGTAGCTGTCTTCAGACACACACATTAGACCCCATTACAGATGGTTGTGAGCCACCATGTGGTTGCTAGGAATTGAACTCAGGACCTTCGGAAGAGCAGTCAGTGCTCTTAACCGCTGAACCATCTCACCAGCCCATAGGTACTTTGGGAACACTGTGAAACTCGACCCAGATGGACTTGTGCATAATCAGATGCACATTAAAACCACGAACATACTAAAAATGATAGGCTTGGAGAGTAAGGACCCTCTCTGTTTTGTTTTGAGAAACTGCGTCTAGTGTAGCCCTGTAGCTCAGCTGTCCCCCAGCTCAGTAAGTAGGGGAGGGTGACTTTCAACCCTGGGCCTTCCTGCCTTCATCGTCCAAGGGCTGGGATCAGAGGTGTGCTCCCCATGCCTAGTTTATGTGGCTCTGGGGAGGGAGGCCAGGGCCTCAGTTTGAGCTCTCCTCCCCCCTCCCTTATATGGAGTAACAATGAGAAAGAAGTCAAGGTACTTCCCCAAGCCCAGGCACCCAGACAGCGCCTCCCCCTCCCCCCAGCTTCTTTTGTACTTGCAGATATACAGAGAGGGGCACTAAAAGTGAATAAATCTGCATCTTTGACTGACATTTACAGGAGAGCAACTGCTAAGAAACCAAGACCTACCCCACCCCAGGGCCCCTCACTCCTGCCATGACGTCACACCCTCCCGAGCCCAATGGGGTACTCAGCACTCAGTCCCTGGAGGTGGGGCAGGAACCCTTTCTCCCCATCTTCTCATCTCTGACTGATGAAAAAGTCTCTTAATTAAGTAAGTGTTCCTCGGCGGCAGGTTTAATTTGATAAATACGAAACTGAGGCGTGCTAATGCAGCCATCCGTCATCTGCAGGCTGGCTGCTTCCTTCAACGGACACTCCACTTGCGGTTTGGTTTTTTTTTTTTTTAATTTATTTTTTTATTTTTGAAATCAATTTTTAGGCTGATAATGAATTGGGTCTTGTTCAGGAATAGCAGGAAAAGTGACAGTTTTGTGAGATGACACTGAGATAGGGCTTTTGGAGAACCTAGAAAAAAAAAGGACATCGATGGGACCCCCCCCCCCAAAACCTACCTTATAGAAAGAACTCCAGGGTGTCCCTCCTCCCCCCGCCTGACTTCCTTCTTTGCAACCCCACTGATGGTCAGACCCCACCTCCTAACAGCCCACTCCTTCCTCCTGCTTCTGCTGGGCTCAGGCTGGCTCACCTCTCCTACCTCCTAATGGAATCCTGCACCTGCCCCAATGTCCATTCACTGAGCCGGAGGGATTTTGCATAACTTGCCAATAACACGGTGGGAAGTCCTCCGTTGGCCCCGCCCCCAGGTAGCACCTGACGCACATTGTGGCTGCTCCACCACAGGCAGCCCTCTGCGGCTTTAGGTGCTGTAATTTTCCAACTAAGTCTTGGCAGATGTTATCCTGAAGTTAAACCTGTGCAGGTAGCAGCCACCCAGACGCATGGAGGCTGTCCCCTAAGCTCCTCTGGTACCTTAGCCAGGCTTCTGTCTCCGGGGGGGGGGAGTGGGGAGCTTCTGTCTAGGGTCTCCAGGTGGCCCAGACTTGCTCTCGTCCAACAGGTCCTTCTGGGCCTTGCTGACAATTCCACATGAGACTGGGAGCTACCCAGAATGTTTACCTGAAGAGGCTGGGAGAAAGGTTCCGAATGTAGGCCAGCTGCAGCTGCTCTGTCAGACCAGAGACCTGGAGGTGGAGGGTTCAACAAAAGGAGTACACCTTTCATCACTGTGGAGGTTGAAACCAAATATCAAGAGGGCAGCTCATCTGCTGTCTCTCCATACCACCCCTCTCAGTGAATGGCAATGCGCTCTGATGTACAGGTGCGGTATGTGAGCCCCTGGGCCTGCCGAATTCAGCTCCCCTCCCCCCCCAGAACTCAATACAAGAGCACAGACTTTGAATGAGGCCTGGGATCAAGGTCCAGCCTTGGCAAATACAGGTATACAGATCAGGACACAGCTCTGGCCTGGGTGAGTCTTGACCAACACCACCCTGTAGACCGTATGTTGTTGGAGGACCTCTCCCTCAGTTGTGGGTGGAGTCACTGGCAATAGGTGTACCTGAACACACTAAACAACCAATAAAAGGTTGAGCCTGCCGCTAGCTCCCCTGGGGACCTGACACCTCCCTCTGCACAGTCCACTTGAAGCCTCGCATCCTTGAGACACCAGACGCTAGAGGTTAATAGCAGACCTAACTGTTGGCTGCACATTCTGAAAACACAGTTATTTGTCAGGCATTGTCTGGAGTTTGCCCCAAGTGCTATTTTGGTTGATTGCTGGTTAGGTGTGTGCCGTCTGTCACATTTAATTTGCACCGTGGCAGTGTACACTGTTGACAGCCCCCCACAGTCTCGGGAATTTAGGAGAGCTAGGTGTTGACTGGATAGAATGGAGGCAAATGGCTGCATGCTGGCAGCCCGGACAGCCAACATTCCCATCTCCCTAGAGGAGCCAACTGTACCAACCTATGTACCTCGTGCTGAGCTGGGACTCAGAAACTCTTCTCATTCCTTTCTTTTATTGAGGTAAAAATCAGCAGCGTTAATGAAGTGCACAGCTCTATGGGATTTCTAGCCTAACTTGGTCGTGCACCTACCCCCTCTGATTCCCCAGTGCTGGGGAACCAAACCCAGGCTTTGTGGACAGCTAAAGTAAGGACCCACCCAATTCAGGGGCATCCTGGGTCCAAAATGCTTTTCTTCGGGGATGTTCGTTTGGCCTGCTGCCGGGTGGAGAAGGCTAACATGACCATCTCCAGTGAGATGCTGGGTTGCTCACAGCTCTCTCCCCATCTCTGGATCGCCAGTAGTGATAGCCAACACCACACAGTTAAGGGACAGGAAGGACAGGTGACCTAACCCATTTTCAAGCTGTAGTAAATTCCATCCCATCCAGTAGACCTTCCTGGTGAGGCGTCAACTTCATCTGCTCTATAAAGTACATACGATGTTCTTCCTTCTGAGGGACCAGTCCTTTGCTGTGCACGGTCAGGGGGGTGTCTCCTGCCTTGGCCCAGGAGCATTTGGGGATGAGACATTTGACAGTGACTGCTGGGAGAATCCCTTCCCTGGAAAGATGTAAACATCTCCCCTCTCCTCATAAGGTCCTGAGAACAAGCCAAAGTAGAATTCTACCCAAGTACAACCTGGGAACAAATGAGTGTAGTACAACTGTGGGGCAATGGACTATATACAGACAGCCTGGTCTCCAGTCGAGCTGAGGTTATGAACCCCAGTGAAACCCAGTGGTGGTAATTCCCTCCTACCTGGGACAGAAGGTGCTCCCTCATGTCTCCTGTGGAAGTTACCACCCCTACCTCCCCCCCCCCAGGAGAAGCTGTGACTTTCAGTCACATAGACAATGTCCCAAGCTTCTGACCTTTAGGCTAGATGCCTCCCAGTTACCTAGCAACAGCAAGATAACACAGCCCACTATAAGAGGGGCTGCTTGCCAGGTGTGGTGGCACATGTCTTTAATCCCAGAACTTGGGAGGTAGAGGCAGGTGGATTTCTGAGTTCGAGGCCAGCCTGGTCCTCAGAGTGAGTTCCAGGACAGCCAAGGCTACACAGAGAAACCGTCTCAAAAAANAAAAAAAAAAAAAAAAAGAAGAAGAGGGGCTGCTTGGCCCCACTTCGCTCTCTTAAGCTTTTACTTTCCTTAGTCTCCCTCTCACTCTCTCCCTCTCTCTCTCTCTAAGCTTTCAACTTTCTTATTCTCTAGCTCTTTTCTCTCTTTCCCTTTCTTCCTCTCTCCACATGGCTATGACCGATCTCTCTCTCTTTTTACCTTCTCTCTTCCCCCTGCCTTTCTACAATAAAGCTCTAAAACCATGGACATCTGTTCATCAAGGCCCAGACTAAGGACTCTCACCTGCTTGGGAACCTCTCTCCCTCTGCCCTCTTCCTCTCCCCTCCAGGGCCAAGTGTCAACCTGCGGACCCTATTCTGTTCTCAGCTCCTCCACTATATCCAGTGTGGGATGCCAGAGACTGAGAACCTGGTACGGGGGCTGCCCCTTATCCATTCCCCGCCGTGTGGGGTCAGTGGCTTCACACAGCCAGATGCCTACCCGGGGCCAAGTGGAAAGTGTCTGGCAGTCCTGTGTCCGCCTGCCCAGAGTACAGGAACTCTGGCCAGACTCGGGCTCTCTCACTCCCCTCTTTCCCCTACCCCCCAGTCTCACATACAACCATTTTAAATCTCAACTGGCTTACAAATAAAGGAGATTCAGACTATGGTTATTTTATTGGGCTTTGACAACAGTGTACCCCATATGTGTGCTGTTTTTCCTGGTTCATCTCCCCTCAAGGCAGCTTCCTCCTTCTTCATCTTCTTCCTTCTTCCTCCTGGTCTCGCTTCTCGCTTCTCCACCTTCCAACTAGGCAACTCAAAACTCACCTACCTCTAATCCTGCCAGTGACTGGCTGTAGTCAATTTTATTTAACTGATAGTTTAAATTAAGGAGCAAGGTTTGCACAACAGAAGCTTGCAAATGTGAGAAGTCACTCACAGTCACTCACAGGCACCAACCTTCCAGTACAGAATTTAGCATTACAATACATAGGACCGACCAAACCTCAACAAACAAGTTTCCTGGGCTCACAGTGCACAGGAAAGGGGTTGCTCATAGGACATAGGAGACCTCAGAGTAGCTGTTGCAATGGGCAAGTCTCACTCAACATGATGATGACTTCCTCATCATCACGCCTGGTGGAGTTCTCCTCGGTAACTGTCCCCAACCTATATCATGGCCTAAGACCAAGGCCACCTCCAATTAGGGAAGAATTGGACAGACATGGCTCCAAGGAAAGGCTGGAATCTCAGGTGAGGATCTAATGCTTCCCTCCATTCTCTCCTTCTCTGAGGCAACAGCCAACAGGTCCTGTCCTCCGGTTGCCTGCAGGCTGATCTGATGAAGATGGCCTCTGTTTTGCTTGGATCACATTCTCCAACAGTGCCCTTCAGCAGGTCTCCCACAGAGAGTGGCACAGGAGGGTGGCTATCATGTCATTCAGAGTCCTTCAGACCTGGCCTGCTGGGGCTGAGTGTCACCGCGAGTGTGCATGAGCTCTGCTTCTCTCCCTCTGGCCACAGAAGAGATACTGTGGGTCAGACACACTCAGGAAACACAAGCTGACACCAGTCAATCTCCTGACACACTTGCAGAATGGATGCTGTGTGTGCTCCGTGGGATGGAGGTGGGAGTCTGGCCTTAGGCCACTTGTACCCTGCTTGACCAGGTGCACATGGACATATGCATGAACGCATTCTGCTACATACCTAGCACTGCTTATGAGCACCTGCCAAGACATGTATGGGGGATCCAGCTGGGGTACACCAGGTACACTCAGGGCCAGACCAACACAAATTGGCACTCCTGCTGCAGGACTGACAACCTTCGGCTGGTGCTGGAGCAGGACCCCTGGGCGGCTTCTTCCTGGGCAGGTGTGCATGCAGGCCCCTTGCTGAGCTTCAGGCTTTTCTCCCAAGGGTGTGGGCATCACAACTCATGGGGCTGATATGTCACAGTGCTGCCTACCAGGTGTCTTGAAGGACAGAAGTGAAAATTGTCCCACAATTCCCAAGGCTGGGGGTTTGATGTCAATCTGGGGGCAGAAGCATTATTTATGAGGACCCCCACTGGCTTGAAAGTCTTTTGAGGATCTTCTCTGGGTCCCTTTTGCGTCCCCCTCCCCCTTTTATTTAAGACAAGGTCTCGCTCTGTAGTCCAGTGGCCTCCAACTTTGAATCCTCCTTTCTTTACTCTGCAGTGTGCTGGGGTTAAAGGTGAGCCACCATTCCCAACCAAAACTGACACTTCTTTTTATTTTGTAATGTGTGGGGAGGGGAAAAGTGTCCCCCTGCCATGGGGCACACATGTGGAGGTCAGAGAGGTAGGTGGGTTCCAGGAATAGAACCCAGGCATCGGGCTTGAAGCGACCACCTGCAACCACCTTTCTGCCTCCTTGTGGCACACAGCAACTCTGGATCCTACCCTAAGACCTGGGGTTAACTCAATCACCCCTTTAAAGACTTTGTCTCCAATATGATCTGGTTCTGGAAGTTTAGGCTTCATTGTATGCTATGGGAGGACATATCTAATCCAAAGCAGGTACCCACACAGAAAGCCACTCCCCAGCAGTAGAAGGATTAAAGCTTGGGGTGGGGGTGGGGGTGGGGGCTGGGCTGCACTGGGCTGCACTGGGGGAGTACCTGCATTAAGCAGATTATGGGGAAGTGCAGCTCCAGACCTCAGCTGTAATTAGTGGAATTACAATCAGGCTGAGAAGCACTGCAGCTCCCCTGCCTGCTAATTTGAGCGGGGCCCCGCTGACTCTAAGAGGGGAGGTCTGGGTAAAGGCTGTCAGCATGTGTATTGAGGGGCCCGGCAGCAGAAGTGGGGAGACTCTGGCCCAGGTGCTCAGTGGTTGGCTAAGAATAGACACAGGCTGGGGCCTGTGGGCACTCATGGCAGTCTGTAGGTCAGGCAAGTAAAGGAGCCAGGCAGAAGTCCCCTGCCAAGCTATAGCAGGAGCAGCCGGCCAGCTGGGGGACAACGCCACATGATGCCAACTTCCTGTGTTCAAGAATTCTGCCTTATCTTCCTCTGCCCTCCCCTCACCAAAAAGAAAAAAAAAAAATCAGAAGAGAAAAAAGAGAACTGTGAGAGAAGAGGCAAAGACAGAAGAGTGGAGAGAGGAAAGGGGGGCCCTTGACTCAGGGTCACCAAGTATTTTCTGGGAACACAGTACAAAGCAGGGTTCAGATCCAGGTGTTGAGGCTCACACCTTTGATCAATGTTCTGGAGGCTGAGGTGGGATTGCCATGAGTTTGGGGCCATCCTGGGCTACATGGTGAGGTCTGGGTCAGCCTGGGCACCAGAATATGACCCTGCACCCCCCCAAATAATAATAATAATAATAATAACAACAACAACAACAACAACAAAATAAAAGACAGGGTCGGTCCTGGACTGAAGGTATTTCGGGAAATATTAAAAAAAACGAATCCGCCAATTCGCAGAGTCAGACCAGGCCCCCAAGCTCCTGCAGCCACTGCCAAGTCTTTGGAGCCCCCACTGCGCCAGACTGCTTTGTACCCTGCTTGTCCCTGGTGCTGCTTCTTCCTCAGCCATAAACCCATGTAGTCAGTGACCCCACATTCCAGTAACTAAATGGAACCGCCAACCTCGCAGTTGCCTATCACCCGGTAACCCGGTAGAACCCAGTAGAATCAAGACTCTTTTTTTCTTTTCTTTTTTTTTTATTATATGTAAGTACACTGTAGCTGTCTTCAGACACCATGTCTGCTTTATGTAGTGTTGGAGATCAAGCCCAGGGCTTCCTGGATGCTAGGCAAGCGCTCAGCCAACTGAGCCACACCCCCAACCCCTCTGTGTGCCTAAACCGCTTCTGCAGAGATGGATGTGGGACAGCCCACTTGTCATCGGAAGATCAGCCACAGTGATGGAGAGTTAATGAAACCGGTGGTGGGGAATACCACAGACTGGGGTGGCTCTCACTCCCAACCCTCACCATCTTGGAGCTCTATGGATGCAGGGTCCAAGCAGCACCATCCCTTCTTTTCCCTGTGAACAGGGCTGGATGAGGTGCCCTGGCCTGTGGTCCTGATGTTAACTCAGCAGCTCAGGGCAGGTTTCCTACCCAAAGCCAGAGACAAAAGCTCTGAGATCTGAGGCTGCAGGTAGCAGCTGCTGTAGAAAACAGACTTGACCCCAAGAAGCAAACTGTGGCTTGCCAAAAATATCCCCAACTTAAGGGTGTCCTAGCAGTGCCCTCCCCCACCCCTCAAATCCATGAAGAGTCAGATGTGGGACACCAAGCCAGGACTGAGGCCAGACAATTAGGCCATCTAAGGCACACTTTCAAAGCTCAGACACACAAAGAAAATGTGTGCTTTGTAGATACAATGAGCAGATACCAGCCCTCTGCCCTGTCTCTTCTCCACCCCTGATTTAGAACAGGCAATAGAGATAAATAAGCCTAATTCGGGGCACAGACAAGAGAAAAATAATTCAACAAGGAGGATAAGCACACCCCAGGGAGCAGTCTGCGGGTGGGTGTGGCCCCTGGATCGAAGGCGCTCCCAGATGGCAAGGTAGGGACATCACAGACCCCAGCTTGAGATATAGAAAACACTTGGAGGCAGTCTACTGGAATCAGGACAGGGACAGCGGCATCTCTTCTTCCCTCAGGGAGTCAGCTGTCCCCCACCCCCACCCCCCACCCCACCCCCGAACAGACAACAGGCAGCAGGAGCTGCGAAGACAGAAGCCTCAGCCCAGAGAGCTATCCAGATGAGCTGGCTCCAGCTGCTGTCATGAAACTCCACAGCCTGGGGCTCAAACATCGGACTTCTGTGCACACAGTTCAGGAAGCTGGCAGGTCCAAGAGCAAGGTTCTTGGTGAGGCTTCTTGGTTTGCAGATGGTCACCTGGCCAGTGTTGCAGAAAGGCCACTAACCCCAGATGAGGCTGTGTCCTCCCACCCTATCTGCCTCCCAAAGGCTTCTTTCTTCCTTCCTTCCTTCCTTTCTTTCTTTCTTTCTTTCTTTCTTTCTTTCTTTCTTTCTTTCTTTCTTTCTTTCTTCCTTTTTTTTAAGATTCATTTATTTATTTTATGTGAGTACACTGTTGCTCTCTTCAGACACACCAGAAGAGGGCATTGGATCCCATTACAGATGGTTGAGAGCCACCATGTGGTTGCTGGGAATTGAACTCAGGACCTCTGGAAGAGCAGTCAGTGCTCTTAACTGCTAAGCCATCTCTCCAGTACCAAGGCCTGTCTCTTAATACTAGTATACTGGTAATTTGGTATGTGCATGCGTGTGTGTGTGTGTGTGTGTGTGTGTGTGTGTGTATTTTTCTATCTTTCTCTCTATCTCTCGATATCTCTGTGTATGTGTGTTTCTCTGTCTCTCTTGTGTCTTTCTGTCTCTGACTCTCTGTGTGTGTGTGTGTGTGTGTGTACATACCATGGTGTCTCTCCTGCTTCCATGTGTGTCCTAGGAATGAAGCTCCTATCATCAGGCTTGCCAGCAAGTGTCTTTACACACTGAGCCATCTCATGTCCCCTCCCCCCACACTTGAGCCTTTACACACTGAGCCATCTCATGCCCCCACACCTGAGCCTTTACACACTGAGCCATCTCATGTCCCACCCCACCCCCATCCCCACTTACAGTTTTGAAACATGATCTCTCATTGAGCGTACAGTTCATCAATTGGCAAGACCGACTGCTGGTCAGTGCATGTGACCGTCTCTGCCTCCCAGTGTTGGGATTATGGGTGTGTACCACCAAGCCTGGCTTTGTATGTGGGTGCTGGGTTGTAAACTCAGGTCTTCATGATTGCTTAGCGAAGCCTGTATAGACTGAGCCCTCTCCCCAGTCCCTGGAGTTGGATTTCTCATGTGAATTTGAAAGAGATAGAGTCTATGGTGGTATTCAAGGTTCCTTTTCTATTACACACACAGACACACATACCACACAGACACATATACCAAACAGATGCACATAACACACAGACACATATACCACACAGACACACTACACACACAGACATACCACACACAGATCACACACACACACATAACACACAGATCACACAGATAGACATACACTACACAGACACACTACACACACACACACACACACACACACACACAGGAACAAAGGAAGCTGCTGGGCCGAGAAGCCCCCCACAGAGGAATGGATGGAGCTGTCACTGTGGCAGGGCTGGATCAATGGAGCGACTTCTGCAACAGAGTGCCCTGACCATGGATAGCAACACTGCTCTTCCCAGGATGAAGAGTCGAGCAGAGCCTCAGAGCAGGTCCTTCTCCTCTGCCCTGAGCCTGAGCCTCAACCCCTTGACTCTTCGGCTCTTCCCATTGCATACACTCCAAAAGAAGCACTCACATGGAAAGACAAGAAAGGAAAGCTGGGTTTGGGTCTAAAGCGGGCAGGAGGGCGGGGCCATACCGTGTACTGTCTGCTCTAATGCTGGGCTCTGTGTGAGTTACCCACCTCATACGATCCCACTGAGTAGGCGGCACGGTCCCCAGTTGACAGAAGGGACAACTGAGGGCTCGGAGCTGGGAACCTGTCCCATAGCCTTGTGCCTTTGACCATGTTACAAGCTCAGAGATGCTGGTGTCCTTCAGGCTGAGAGGGGTCTCCCCAGGAGGCAGAAACTTACAGACAAGTAATACAGATGTAATAGCAGGCTGACGACAGGCGCCTGACCAAAAGAGGCCACTCTGAAGATGTCCACAGACAGATAAGAGAACGTCATCTGGGGCATGCGCTGGGACTGGGTAACTCCAGGCTCAAAGTCTCTTTGCTTGTTTTGTTTTGCTTTTTGGAGACAGGGTTTCTCTGTGTAGCCCTGGCTGTCCTGGAACTCGCTCTGTAGACCAGGCTGGCCTCGAACTCATAGAGATCTGCCTGCCTCTGCCTTCCGAGTGGGGGAATCAAACTGTGCACCACCCACTGCCCAGCTTCAAAGTATCATTTTTTTATTCTTCCCTTGCTTATTTATATGAAAAGGAGTCTCCTGTAGCCCAGGCTAGCCACAAACTACTATGTAGCTGAAGATAACTTTGAACTTCTGGTCTCTTGCCCAAGTGCTGGATCACAGGTGTGCACAAATCATACAGTTTCTGCAGTATTAACACGCAGAGCCTCATGGGCTTGAGGTACCATCTTCAACCCAATTTTGTTTGGCTTTGATTTATTTACTTTTATTTTTATTTTACGTAAATTGTCATTTCGACATGCATGCCTGTGTGAGAATCTCAGATCCCCTGGAACTGGAGTTCCAGACAGCTATGAGCTGCCATGTGGGTGCTGGGAATTGAACCTGAGTCCTCTGGAAGAACAACCAGTGCTCTTAACTGCGGAGTCATCTCTCCAGCCCCCGACACCCCCACCCCCACCCCCCACTGCCGTTTTGTTTTGTTCAAAAAGAATCTCACTCTAAAGTCCAGTCTGGCCCTGACCTCTTGGGCAAGCTTCCTGCACCAGCCCCTCCCCCTCCATCCCTGGGGTGTGGGAATGACAGAGTAAGCTCTTGTGCAGGACAGGACAGTGACTCGGTCCCTCTCACCCTCCACTTGTGCTCTGCCCCAAGGACCGTATCTTTAGCCAGAACTTGTCTCGTTATTCTCATCCAGAGGAGGCCCCATGCCCACCCTCCACTTTCGGCTGTCTGCCCTGTGAGCAGGAAGATGCTCCTTCTGTACGACAGATCTGGCCCAGCTGCCGGGCTGGCAGGGGCGCACCCACCTTTAAGGCAGCGTCCCCATCTGCAAACTCACAGCCGTTGGCAAAACACCTTCACACGCTGGCATTTTATAGCTGGCATCTTCATATGTAGGCTGCCGCCTGCTGTTACAGGAACTCGTAATTTGTGGATTTCGACGGGATGCTCCATCAGAGGCGAAAGCAAGTGTTTGCAAAACGTACAAGTCAAGAGAATTAATAGGCCGTTAAAGGGGGCGCTCCCTTCCAGATAGCCAAAAGGAGAATGTGCCTGACGTATAAATCTCTAAGAGTTCACTGCGCCGACAAAAACCAAAGGACACACATAAGTTTGCACAGGTAGATGCGGCAGGCAGCCTCTGAGAGGCCCCGAGTGCCCCCCCCCCCTTGGTGTGGGCTGGACTTGAGAGATGTGCTTCTGACAGTAAACTGCAGGAGCTGAGAGCAACCACCTGCACAATTAAGCTTCTTAAAAACCATGGGGAAGCTGGGCGTTGGTGGCTCAGACCTGTGAGCCCCGTGACTGCGAGGCTGGGGCCAGCCTGGTATATAGGATGGAGCTCTAGACCAGCTTGGTGCTCGCAGAAAGGAGACTGGGCACAGCCTCTGAATACTAGGAAGGGGAAAACGGGTCTCTGCTTCTGATATACTCTCTCCTCCATGGAAGTATCATGTCTGGAAAGCATTTGGGTGACAACTGGGGAGAGTACCACCCTGCTTATTGTGTGGTACAATTCCTTCATCTAAGGCGTTGGTTGGTTGAGTTGGGTAGTGTGTAGCCCAGTTGGCTATCTATCTTTCTCTCTGTCTCTCTCTCTCTCTGTCTCTCTCTCTGTCTATCTATCCACATGACTGTGGAGGTCAGAGGACAACTTGTGGGAGTCTTCTATCCTGTGATGGGTCCCCAGGAATTGAACTTGGGTCTTCAGACTTGCCAGCAAGCTAGCCTGCCGGGCATCCAGCTCATTCCCAAAAAGCTGTGTTGAGCTGCGTAGCCTAGGACGGCCTTCCTGCCGCTATCGCCCCAGTGCTGGGATTGCAGGTGTGCATCTCTCTCTCTCTCTCTCTCTCTCTCTCTCTCTCTCTCTCTCTCTCTCTCTCTCTCTCGTTTGTTTGTTTGTTTGAGACAGGGTTTCTCTGTATAGCCCTGGCTGTCCTGGAACTCACTCTGTAGACCAGACTGGCCTCGATCTCAGAAATCTGCCTGCCTCTGCCTCCCAAGTGCTGGGATTAAAGGCGTGGCCACCACGCCCGGCCTGTTCCCAAATTTTCTAATCCCTCTGCCTTAGAGTGCTGGGGTTCCTACGTGCTAGGCAAGCATCTACTGACTAAGCTACATCCAAGGCCCTTTAAGAACCATTTTAGCAGGGCTGGAGAGATGGCCCAGTGGTTAAGAGCACTGACTGCTCTTCCAGAGGTTCTGAGTTCAATTCCCAGCAACCACATTGTGGCTCACAACCATCTGTAATGGGGATCTGATGCCATCTTCTGGTGTGTCTGAAGACAGTGACAATGTACTCATATACATTAAATAAATATTAAAAGCCGGGTGTGGTGGCGCACACCTTTAATCCCAGCACTCGGGAGGCAGAGGCAGGCGGATTTTTGAGTTCGAGGCCAGCCTGGTCTACAAAGTGAGTTCCAGGACAGCCAGGGCTATACAGAGAAACCACATCTCAAAAACAAACAAACAAACAAAAGAATCATTTTAGCAGCGCATGGGGTGCATGCCTTTAATCCCTGCAGAGGCAAACAGCTCTTTGTGAGTTCCAGGGCAGTCAGGGCTATAGTGAGACCCTGTCAAACATAAAACAAAAGGCATCACTAACCATTTAATTTGAATGTCTTAATGCATGCAAAGAATCGATCCACAAGTGACTCCACAAGATGCTCATTAAACTCAGCTTCCAGCCATATTACCTGGTATGCAGCCTGATTTCTCTTGGTCTCAGGGCTCAGGTGGCAACAGGGGCACCACCTGGCCACATTTGCTCTTTTCCCAGGTAGGAATTGATTACTGCAGGCCCTGAGAACCAACCCCTGCCTAGGGTGAGACCTGCTAACTGGTCCTCTCTCTGCAAGTTACAGAAGCATATTTATTACCCTGAAAGTGCTTCTGAAAACGGAAGGAGTGACCTCTGACACGGCCTGAGTCCTAGCCACATGACTAGACGCACCAAGGAGATCGCAATGCCAGTAACTTTGGGACCCGCTAGGGTGCCTTTCTCTGAAGTCTGCCACCATACCAAACACAGCTACTCTTTTTTTTTTTTTTTTTTTTTTTTTTTTTTGGCAAGACTGAGATGAAGAAGCAGGCAGCTGGCATCTCATTTGGTTCCTCATTTGGTGGCAGGTGGAGCCTGGGCCTGAAATGCTCGCTACTCCCTCATCACAGATAGGACAGCCACCAGACAATTAAAGAGACTTGCTCTGGAGACCAGGCTGGCCTGGGACTTGCAGCGATCCTCCTGCCTCTGCTTCCTGAGTGTTGAGATTAAAGGCATGTACCACCATAGCCAGGACTGCCATCTGACAGGTCCCTAGTCTACAAACAAGGGGTTAAGGTATGTTTTAAGAACGGGGGAGGGGCAGGTGTAACAAGGTCACACTCACCTTGGGAAGAGCAGTAGCACTCTAGGGAGAGGCTGCCTGCAACACCAGCACTTTAACTTGAAGCTCAGGGACAGCTTTGAAATTGGCTTGACCAGAGATAGTAAGAATAAAAGGAGCAGGGCTAGAGAACCAGCTCGGCCATTAGGAGCCCTGGATGTTCTTCTAGAGGACCCAGGTTCAATTCCCAGCTCATGTGGCAGCTTACAACTGTCTGTAACTCCAGCTCTGGGGGATCCCTGGCACCAGACACAAATGTGGCACACTTCTATGTGCATGCAGGCAAAAATGCACACACATAAAATAAAACTTTTTAAAAAATAAGAAGAAGGGTACCGGGCTAGAGAGATGGCTCAGCAGTTAAGAGCACACTGACTGTTCTTCCTAAGGTCCTGAGTTCAAATCCCAGCCACCACATGGTGGCTCACAACCATCTGTAATGAGATCTGATACCCTCTTCTGGTGTGTCTGAAGACAGTTACAGTGTACTTATATATAATAAATAAATCTCTTTTTAAAAAATAAGAGAAGGAGGAGGAGGAGGAGAGGAAGAAAAAGGGCACCCAGCATGAATGTAGCTGAGGCAGGAGAGTGCTATGAAGCACACAGAACCCTGGTTGTCATCCCAGCACTGCATACACAGAATGTGGTGCCACACACCTGTAATCCCAGTTCTCAGAAGAGGAAGCAGGGGGATCAGAAGCTCAAGGTCATCCTTGGCTTCCTATCAAGTTCAAGGGCAGCCTGGGCTACAGTGATCCCCATCGCTGAAAAGAAAAATCTGGACTCAGAGGTAGGAGACAGGGAGCCCAGGGAGGGAAAACCTGGGGTCTTTGTCCAAATCAAGAAGGTGCAAGAGAGTATGGATCCAGGACCACCTGTGGGCCAGGGGAGCCCCTTGTCTGGGGACCAGCAAAGAGGCTGCAGGCTATCCTGACAATTCAGACCAGCATCCTTGCCCATGGCACTTATGGTACCATGTCCAACTCTGGCCTAATGGCAGCTCCCTCATCTGTAGCAGAAAAGCACAACACCCCCACCCCTCCCAACCCCACCCCAAGGATGCACACAAGGAACAACACATGCCCCAGACCGGCCACAGCAGGGCCCAGACCGGCCACAGCCTGTAGCAAGGCTGGGATAGAAAACAAGTCCCCTGGGGCCTCCCTGAGGGCAGGAGCCTTATTTCTGGGATAAAAGGGAAAGAAAAATGACAGGTGATGTGGTCTGGCTTCTCTGTGGGTAGAACTTTCTAAACCGTTCTACAGCTGGCTTCCCAAATGTCGGGCATCACCGGCTCCTGTGGCTTCCTGAAATGAAGCCATTCAAAGCCCTGGAAGGACGGCTCCCCTCCCTTCCCCCACCCTAGCCTTGGAGCCTGCCTTGCACCCCCACTAAGGAGAGGCACATGCATTTGTAACTAGACTCCATGGTCGTTGTTTGGTCTCCTTGAAGTGGTAAATAATTCAGGAGAAAGGCTCTCCACAGTTTTAATTAACCCACATAGAATTTCGGAGGCAGAGACACACACCCTCTCCAGCCTGGCCTCCGCAGGTAGGAGCGCCTCGTTAGCCAGAGTCTCAAGCCGAGCGAGAACTGCCTGCTAATAGAGATTTCAGAGGAAGATGCCGGCATCTAAAAAAAGATGAGGCCTGGACTGGGCACGCAGGCCAGGGATGAGAAAGGTTCAGACCCCAGACCCTGCTCCACCTCCCCTCCTCAGAGCCGAACATGGAGAGAGGGGTTGTCCTGCCTGCCTCGCAAGGTGGAAGATGGTACAGCTCACCATGTACTGGAAAAACCCACACTTGCTTCTCTTCCAGAGGACCCAGGTTCAATTCCCAGCAGCTACATGGAGGCTCACTACTGTCTGAAACACCAGACAGATCCCTCTTCTGGCTTCTGTGGACACCAAGTATGCACATGGTACACAGACAGACAGACAGACAGACAGGCCCACATTCATAGTAAAACTAAAAACAAAACAAAACAAAAAATCAGGCACACAAGCAGGTACCTGAGGCCCGGATCCTGGGTAGAGAGGATGAATGGCCTCCCCAACCCAGCGGATGCCCTGTCCTTACACCCTTCCCTTGGTCCCCTGACCCTTCCCTTGGTCCCCTGACCCTTCCCTTGGTCCCCTCAAAGTGCAGCAAGGGACTCAGAGACAGCGAACCTGGCTCAGTCACCACAGTGTTCAGATGCCCTGATACCTGTGTGCTCCAGCTGGGAAAGACTGCCCATCACACAGAATTCAGTGAGGGACAGCCCGAAGAGTGCTCTCTAGCACCCAAAGATCCAGGCCATCCTTAGGAAGGCTTGTGCAGTCCCCAGAGGCCCACAGTGTAGGGGGAGCCTCTGGGTGGAGAATCAGAGGATGACCGCGCTCTACTGGGCGGTACTAGAACCGAGGAAGGCGGGTGCATGGAGGTCTAGGAAGAGCCTTCAGTCTGCTTTAGGGGCTTATAAAGTGAGCAGGTGCTGGAGGGGGAGAGTTTAGGTGTTTGGGAGGACTGCAGCCAAGAGAAAACAGTGCTTTAGAGTTATCTGTCCCTGGTGGCAGAGGCCTAGATTACCACCTACTCTGGAGGCTGAGACAGGAGGATTAAGAGTCCAATGTCAGTCTAGGCAACTTCATCTCAAAATTTAAAACCAGGCAAAGGGTCCAGTAGACGACTCAGCAGGTAAGGGTCATTGCCAAGCCTAGTGATCTGAGTTTGCCCCGACGAATGCTGTCCTATTTGCTCCCAGATGTGCACCGTGGCACAACACACCTACCACACATGCACTAACAATAGATTGCTTGCCTAATACATGTGAAGTCTTGTGTCCCATCTCTAGTAACACACACATACACAGATACACACACACCTACAGAGAGACACATACAAAGAGAGAAAGACACATACACACATACACCTACAGAGACACAGACACACGCACACACACACCTACAAAGAGACAGACAGACACACACCTACAGAGATACATACATACAGACAGACAGACACACAACTACGGAGAGACACATACAGACACAGACAGACAGACAGACAGACAGACAGACAGACAGACACACACACACACACACACACACAGTACAAAGGGTCCCAGAAGTGGATACAGCTAAGAAACTCAAGCTGCACCACAATATATACCTGCTTTCCCCTGTACTATATCAATAAGAAACCCCTCCCATAAAAAACCCACGCCCACATTGCAGAACCTGTGATGAGATCTCATTTGCAGAAAGGTTATTTTGCACACATAAAAGTCTGGCCATGGGCTGGTGAATTGACTCAGCGGGTAAGAGCACTGACTGCTCTTCCGAAGGTCCTGAGTTCAAATCCCAGGAACCACATGGTGACTTACAACCACCCGTAATGAGATCTGACGCCCTCTTCTGGTGTGTCTGAAGACAGCTACAGTGTACTTATGAGTAATAATAAATAAATCTTAAAAAAAAAAAATGTTAAAAAAAAAAAAAAGTCTGGCCATGTCTGCCTCCCTCTTTCACCCATGGCTAATGACAAATGGCAGGAGGGGTCTCTGGCCCATCCTGCAGCGAGAGGCACACATGTAGAAGATCTTGAAGCTGTGCCAAGCCAGAGGCTGGTGAACCCAGGACTGTGAGGCAGGCCCACCTGTACTGGCAGCTCAGGGGATGGAAAATCCGGTGGAGGCAGGAGGAGGAGAGGCTGACAAGAAAAGGGTGAGTTGATCTGCACCCTCTCAAGTATCACTGTGACACTTGCAGTTCAGTGGCATTTAGCACATCCGTAATGTTCAGCTGCAGAGAAATCTTGAAAATTGAGTATTTTCTTCACATCTATAAAACTGATGCCTACAAACAGTAAGGATCCACTCTATCCAAGCAGTATGAACAACACAGAGGTTCGGACCTGGACCTGAGGGCAGTCCTGCGTCCCCTCAGAGAAACCTGGCCCTCCACTTACTGCCCCTTGTATGCAAAGCGGCTTTTCTTTACCCTGGATGTCACTGGGGGGAGGGGGAGTTGAGGTCATGAAACCAGAGCTGCACCCACTCCAGGAAAGCCTTGAATGAGCAAGCGTCATGAGCCCCCCATTTCCTCCCCCTTTTGCCTCATTCTGACATCGAGGCCCACCCTCTTCCCCCACCCACTCTTTCCCCACCTCAGAGCTCCATCTATATCCCCAGTAAGAGCTTGCACCTGCAGAAGCAGGAGGCGAACCAGGTAACTCCATCTTGTTCCTTTGTCGGACACTGAAGATCTAAGGATGGGACGGGGGGTGGGGGTGGGCGTGCAGATGCAGAGGTTTGGGCCAGATGACACCCTCTCCCCTCCTACTGTTCCAGCCTTGACCCCAGCTCTCCCCGTCACTCTCCTGGGACCCAGGATGGACAGCACTCCCAACTGGGCAGGCACTGGCCAATAGGACCCTCCGCCCAGGAGGTGAGATGAAGTGTCCGCTCACTGCGCACAGTTTCCTCTGTGTCCATCTCTTTGGTGCCCTGTGATGGTCTGATCTCCCTGCAGTGGAGGACACAAGGACTCTGTCACCCAGTCATTTCTCCCAGGTTCTAGCTTGATGAAAGTGAACCCCAGAACCGTTAAGAACTCGCGTCCACAAGGACACCTGAGGAGCGACAGGTGGTAACTTGAACCTGAGTTTATCTGTCCCCAAGTCACCATTCCAACCACAGTGACAGGGAGAGTATAATTGTGTCTGCAGTTCCGAGCGGTTGCCTACTTGGCTTCTGGATGAGGGTCGAAACCCTGGCTCCTGAGTCTCTCTCTCTCTCTCTCTCTCTCTCTCTCTCTCTCTCTCTCTCTCTCTCTCTCTCTCCCTCCCTCCCTCCCCCCCTCCCTCCCTCCTTCCCCCCCCACGAAGCTAACGGGATTTTTGGGGGGGCAGACGTGGTTCAGTGAGTGGGAGACGGATGAGAGGGTGACCAAAACACACTATACACACCTGTGAAACTATCAAAGAATAACTTTTGTTTTTCGGAAGGGTCTCACTATGCATTCCTGGTTGGCTTAACATTTGCTATGCAGACCAGGCCAACCTTGAACTCACAGATCTGTCATCCTGTCTCCCAAGTACTGGAATTGAAGTTGCGTGTCAACATGCCCAACAACGCGAACGACGACGACATCCACCTGCCTTTAGGCCGTGGCTGTGGCTTAGCGACAGAGTGTTTGTTTAGCATGCATAAGGCTCTGGTTTAACCACTACCGACATAAAACTAAAACCCAGCCCACACAGAGATGGCAGAGACGGCCTCTCTCTCATAAGGAGAAAAAAACCTCAGACTTTGGAAGAACTGAACTGCAGTAGATCCGCTGTCCCATCTGGGCCCTTGCCAGCCTGAGACAGGTGCTCAGTTTGTTACAGAAGTAGGTGGTAGATCTGGGTAACCAGCTGCACCCCCTTTCCCCACCCCTCCCCCCTCCCGTGCTCCAAGGGGAGCAGAAACTGACGGCAGACAGCTGGCAAGGGATCCACCTCACCTGCAGAGCACCCCTGAGGCCTCCTGTTCCCTAGCAACCCGCTGAAGCCAGCCAAGGTCCTCCGGATTCCCTTTCAGAGGATCAGTCACATTCCTCCCCTCCCCTCCCTTCCTCTCCCGGTCCCCTCCTCACCTCGTCCCCTCCGCGCCCCCACCCCCACCCTCACTGGAGAGGCAGAGAGCAGTAGGATCCCTGTGCACGCAGAGGGAGTTCAGGGTGAAGGAGCCTAAGTTTCTTTTCAACTGGGTCTGCGCAGAGCCAGAGGATGCCAGGGATCCCCCAGCACCCCCGCGCCCCGCCCCGCACCCCCTGCCCTTCCTCACAACACGCACACAAAGGGAAGGTGTCAGGACAGTCTCCGCTGAACCGTTTCACTGGCTCTTCTTTCGGAAAGTCAACCTATAAACTCAGAGATTCACGTCGGGACAACAGAACACATAGGACAGTGACACCTCGGAGACCTGAGCGTGGGAGACTGAAACACAGCAGAGGCTTCCCTTAAACCGAGGGATTTACTACGCCGGCTCCACACTTCTTGCATCCCAGATCATGAGTTCAGTCTCGGCCTGGATCCAAAGCTGCAAAAACAGATCGCAAGAGTCGGTTGCCCTCTGCTGGGCATCGAAGGGTATGCACCCAGCCTCCGTACCAAGAACTGGTTTCTTCTGCACTCTGTGAGAGGATTCAAGAGCTGGACAGCCTTGGCTGAGACTTTCCCCCCCAGACGTCAGGAATAAATTTGATTTGATTGAGAGTCTATAGCCCGGGCTGGCCTCAAAAACATAGTCAAGGCTGACCTTGGACTCCTTGCCTCTGACTCTTGAGTGCAGGACTACAATCATGTGCCACAAAGCCCCGTTTTTGTTTTTGTTTTAATAGCACTGGGGAATGGAACCTAGGGGGCTGAGCATATTAGATAAGCACTCTACAGCCCAGGTTCGAGACTATCTTGGGTATCTAGACCCATCGACTTGCAGGTAAAAAAGGGTCTCAAAGTGTACGGAGACCTTACAGGGCAGGAGGCATGGCCACCGCATTTCAGGATACAAAACAGGTGCATCCTGGCCATCATAGCTCTGGTCTGATGGGAACAGGTCTTTGCTTTCTTTTATGTTTTTGTGTATGGGCTGGAGAGATGGCTCAGCAGCTGAGAGGACTGACTGCTCTTCCAGAGAACCAGGGTTTGATTCCCAACACTATGCGGTCACTCAGAATTGTCTGGGATCCAGTTCTGGGGTATCTGATGAGCTCTTCTGCTCTCTACAGGCACCAGGTGTGCACATGGTGCACAGAAACAAAGCGCACATAAAACTGAAACGAACAAATCTAAATATGGGCTGGAGAGATGGCTCAGCAGTTAAGAGCACTTGACTGCTCTTTCCAGAGGTCCTGAGTTCAATTCCCAGCAACCACATGGTGGCTCACAATCATCCTTAACAAGATCTGACGCCCTCTTCTGGTGTGTCTGAAGACAGCTACAGTGTACTTATAATAATAAATAAATCTTTAAAAATATATAAAATAAAGTAAAATACACGATAAATAAATCTAAAAAGGTAAGTATTATTGGGTGTCTGTACCATGAAATATGTGTGGTGATCAAATGTGTATATTGTTGGTTCTCCATCAACATACATACATCTGTATGTGACTTGGGAAATTGAAACCAGGTGCCAGGCTTGTGCAGCCAGCACCTTTAGCCTCTGAGCCAGCAAGCTGGCTCCTGGGCAATGTTTGACATGGGTTTTAAGAAAATTTCCTTCAGGCCGGGCATGGTGGCGCACACCTTTAATCTCAGCATTTGGGAGGCAGAGGCAGGTGGATTTCTGAGTTCGAAGCAAGTTTGGTCTACAGAGTGAGTTCCAGGACAGCCAAGGCTACACAGAGAAACCCTGTCTCAAAAAACCAAAAAATATATAAAATATATAAAATAAAATAAAAAATAAAAAAAGACTCCCTTCTTCCGGGCAGTGGTGGTGCATGTTTTTAACCCTGCATTTGGGAGGCAGAGGCAGGTGGATTTCTGAGTTCGAAGCAAGTTTGGTCTACAGAGTGAGTTCCAGGACAGCCAAGGCTACACAGAGAAACCCTGTCTCAAAAAACCAAAAAATATATAAAATATATAAAATAAAATAAAAAATAAAAAAAGACTCCCTTCTTCCGGGCAGTGGTGGTGCATGTTTTTAACCCTGCATTTGGGAGGCAGAGGCAGGTGGATCTCTCTGAGTTCCTGGACAGCCTGGTCTACACGGGAATTTCAGGCCGGTCAGAGCTACATAGTGAGACCCTGTGTTGAAAAGGAACCCATATGCACACAGGCACTGCTGTGCCAAACCACCACAAAACTCTTAAAAGCTTGAAACAATGTAAAATAGTTAGGGGGTGGAACCCGTCTTTATCTCAGCACCTAGGAGACTGAGGCAGGAGGATTACTGAGAGTCAAGGCTACATTGAACTACACAGAACTCCAGGCCAGCCAAGGCTACTGAGAAAATTATCTTGTCTAAAAAATTCTATACCTTCTTACATTTGTATGGTTCAGACATCCAGGGTCGGCCTCTGTGCTATCCAGGGGATGGGAAGGCTCTGCTTTCTGGACTTCTAGAGGCTTCCTGCTTTTATTCGTTCATGGCACCTTCATCTTCAAAGCCAGAAGGTCCCCCCCTTCAGTCCTCAGACGCGGCGTTGTCTTCTCTACCCCTTTCTGATCTTTGCAACTGATGTCAATTTTTCTCTGATTCTGACCCACTTTCTCTCTCTCCTACAGATACTAGGAGGGCTGGTCCCAGGGCCGGAACAGGGGGTGGTTTTTTTGGGGGGTGGGTGGGCGCTGGGCTGGGGCTGGGGTGGGGCCAAGGCTGCAGCTGTAGAAAAACCAGGCATGGAGGAACATGCCTATAATTCCATCGCTTGGGAGGTGGACACAGGAGGGTCAGAAGCTCAGTGTCCTCCAAGAGTACAAAAAGAATTCAAGACCAGCCTAGGTTACCTGAGACCCTGTCTCAAAAACAAACAAATGTGGTGGTGTACCTTTAATCTAAGCACACAGGTGGAGAGTTCAAGGCCAGCTTGGTCTACAAAGCAGGCTAGATAGAGGCACAAAGTAAGATCCTATTTAAAAATAAATGACTGAACAGAGAGGACTGGAGCGATGGCTCAGCAGATAAGAACACTCGCTGCTTGCAGAGGCCTGGGGTTCAGTTCCTAGTACCTGCATGGTGGCTCACAGCTATCTCTAACTCCAGTTCCAGGGGGTCCAATGACCTCTTCTGATTTATATGGACAATGAGTGTACATGGTGTACCTACAGACTCATACACATAAACTAAATGTATCTAATAAAAATAAAATTTCAAGCCAAGCAGTGGTGGTACATACCTTTAATCCTAGCACTTGGAAGGCAGAGGCAGGTGGGCTCTCCATGAGTTCAAGGCCAGCCTGTTCTACAGAGCGAATTCCAGACAGCCAGGGCCACAGAGAGAAAGCCTGTCTTAAAAAACACAAACAAACAAATAGAATTTCAAAATGTTTTTTTCCAAAATAATACATAAAATAAATGTTTTATTTGTATGTATGTTAATATACCCCAAAAAATGTGGCCCAGAGACAGAAAAGGGGTTTATTAAAAACAACAAGGTGGATGTCATTTATGTGACACCCAGGGTTAACCTTTGACCTCTACACACACAAACACACTGGTGCACATGTGCTCTCTCTCTCTCTCTCTCTCTCACACACATACACACACACACACACACACACATATACACACACACACACACACTCAGAAAAGACAAAACAAGAACAATCAGCCAACTAACTCACTAATGAAGGAAACTAAACTGTTCACAAACAAAACACTTAATCTTTCAAGATAATGGGATGAGCCAAATGCCAGCTAAGTAGGTTAGCCAGAGCCAAAGGATGCCCTGGGGGCTAAATGTACTCTGACCTCAACCCAACTACACCCACAAGCACACTCATAAGCCTGCACACAAGCGCTCGAGCACACACAGAGCCTAGTATAAACACCGCAAAAGAGCAGGCTCAGTGCTGACAGTGTGGACACACAGTATAAATCCCCATAATGAGAACAGAGACCCTGTGAACGTCTCCTGACACCCCAAGTTTGACAGTAAATTTATCAACCTGACTGAATTAATAAGTGCCCCAGGCCTGTATTTACTTAGTGAGACATGACTGTGGGTGTCAGGGAAGACAAGCTGAGTGTGGGCAGGGTGGGCACAGCTGGGAGTACCTCCCAGTGACCAGACTGTGGGCTGTCCCCTAAACTGGGAGCCAAAATGAACCCTTGCTCCCTTGAGTTGCTTTTGAGTTATTTGGTCACAGAAATGAAAAATCAAGAGAAAACACATGCATACACATCACACACATCACACGCACATACCACACACACATCACACGCACATACCACACACACATCCACATCACACACATATCACACACCACACACACATACCACACACGCATACACATCACACACATCACACACACATACCACACATGCATACACATCACACACACATCACACACCACACACACATGCCACACACGCATATACATCACACACATCTCACACACACATGCACACACATCACATCACACACATCACACACACACCACATATCACACACACACCACACACACACACACACCCCACATCTCACACACACACACACACACACACACACACACACTGGGGGTGGCCTGTCTTAACTCCATATGCTCCCGTGCTCCCACTCCATCTAAAATGAGTCACAGAGACTGGCTTTCAGCTGGTGTAACAACTGTCCCAGCCGAGCTTGTTCAAGTGCAGAAACCGGAGAACTAATCCAATAAAAAAGAAAAAGGCAATCAGACTGAGAATGTAAACAAAAAAAACCTGAAGGTTGAGGGGGAAATTTCAGGATTTCAGGAGGAAAAAGGGACCTTTGACTAGAAACAAACTAGAAATTAAAGGAGAGGCGCAGATGAGCCTTCTAGCTTGCAATTGAAATTCCTTGGCTCAGTTCACACAGAACTGGGCAGAACCAGTTCTGACGGGAGCATCAGACCTTCCAGTTCAGGAAAATGGAAGCCAGGCAGATGCCAGCACCCTGTGCACAGAGAGGTGTATGCCTTTGCACACCTGCAGCGGATCTGAGGAGAAAGCCAGGTGGGCCAGCAGTCAGGACTCCAGCTTAACACACACTTCCTACGGTTAAAACAGTAAGGGCTAGGGGGCGGGAGGCAGGAGAGATGGATAGCTCAGTGCTTAAGAGCACTTGCTGTTCCTCCCAAGTACCTGGGTTCAGTGCCCAGCTCCTATGGTGAGCTCACACTCCAGTCACAGAGGATTTGATGCCGCCTCCAGACCTCAGCAGGTACTTGATCACACATGCATACATGCATGTGCACAAACTATAACTTTAAAAAATAAACTGCAGGGGCCAGTGTGATGGCTCAGTAGATAAGGTGTCTGCAGATAAGGTGCTAAGATGGCTAAAGATGGCCCAAGATAATTAGGCTCTGTACCTGCAACATTCCAACTCCCCTCGGTGACAAAGATTCTCATTGATTAATCAGCCATGTTCAATGAAGCCGTAAAACGGCCAGCCCCAGCAGCTGAGAGCAGCTCCCGGTGCCTGGACTGGAATCACCAAGATTATACAAAACACACACCTGCCTGGCAGAGGCCGAACTTTAGGATTCCTGGGCAAAGGACTGAGGTAGGAGCAGGAAGGGAGAGAGGCACCATGCCAGGAAGGGAGGAGATGCCACATCTGAGAGGTGCCAGGCAGAGAACATAGCTGTCAAGTAGGTGCCGGGGAACTCAGCCCGAGAGGCTGCAGGTCTGGGTCCGGGACTGCCAAGATGGAATATAGGATTTAGTAATAACTCAGGAGTATCGGAGAGGACAGTGTTAGCCACTTGGAGGTTTGGAAGTGGCCTAGTCATTGAGCTGTTTAAAGGCATATTAAAACGAGGCTGTGTGCATTTGTGCATGCATGCATGCATGCGGGTAGGGACAGGGTGTAGGGGGATGCAGTAGCAAGGAGAGCCTCCACCTCCTTGATCTCAGAGACCCCCCTGCCTCTGCCTCGCAAGTGCTGGGACTAAAGCTCTGAGCCACCATGCTCTCGGCTCAAGACATTACTCTGATGAATACCCATAAACTTACCATCTTAACAACTTTGAGGGTATGTCCAGCGAGCAGTATCGCGTGTGCACCACGTTGTGTACCCCCCCATCTCCTCCTGCCCACCATTCTACTGTCTTGCAGCTCATGTAAGTGGAGCCATCCATATGGACGCTTTGGCCTGATGTCAACCATCAACCCAGGTGCTTGTGGTGTGTGTGTGCTGAAAGCTGTGACCAGCATGCCCACAGGAGTGACAGGGTGGCTTATTTCACTTAACAAGGCATCCTCTAGGTTTACCCATGTTGTAACATGTCTCAAAACAGACTCTCTTTGAAAGGATGGACACTATTTTGCTTCATGCATAAGTCACATTTTGTGGTTATTTTTTGTGTGTTTGTTGTTGCTGTTTTGAGACGGGGTCTCATGGTATTGCTTTACACGGCCTCAAATTCACCCAGAGCTTAAAATGAGAAACGAGGCACAGCAGTAAGGAAGCAGACCAGAAGAAGCTGGGCTCCCAACTTCAACACACGTCCTCTCCCTGTTGACAGTAACTACCAGGAATCCTCCAAGCGGTGAGAAGACGTGGCTTCCTCATATGAAGACATCTGGTGTTAGGAACAGCTCTGCCACCTTCTGCCACACAGCTCTGCAGCCCATCCTTAGCAAGAGCCTGGGAAACACAAGAGCCCGGAGACGCATGACCGGTTCCTCTTCATATGGATGCTTTGACCTGACAGTCGACCATCAACCCTGGTGCTTGTGGTGTGTGTGTGTCGGATGCAGTGGCCTGCATGCCTGCAGAAGGGACAGGGTGTCATTTTCAAGAGTTAGGAAGGACCAGGGCTTCCGTCCTGCCTTTGCTCTGTCTGTGGCTTTGCTTGTTTGGTGAACACAGCTGTCCTGACGGCAGCCCCTTGTGACAATGGACAGAGGATGGTCCTTGGCTGATTCTTTTTTTTTTTTTTTTTTTAAATATTTATTTATTATATGTAAGTACACTGTTGCTGTCTTCAGACACTCCAGAAGAGGGCGGCAGATTTCATTACAGATGGTTGTGAGCCACCATGTGGTTGCTGGGATTTGAACTCAGGACCTTTGGAAGAGCAGTCAGTGCTCTTAACCACTGAGCCATCTCTCCAGCCCCCTCGGCTGATTCTTGCCACAACAGTTTGAGCCAGCTGAACACTGGGTCCTGCTCATAGAGCCAGCCTGAGTGTGGACTGCAGCCCTGAAGGGTGGGCAAAGAAGATGGCAGGCTGGTCCAGGACTTCTTACCCTGGGAACCTCTAAGTACAGATATGTACTGTCTTAACCAGTGAGATCTCAATGGCTCTCAACCTTCTGAATGCTGCAACCCTTTAACACCATTCCTCATGTTGTGGTGAGCCCCAACCTTAATTTTTTATTTATTTATTTATTATATGTAAGTACACTGTAGCTGTCTTCAGACACTCCAGAAGGGGGAAGTCAGATCTCGTTACAGATGGTTGTGAGCCACCATGTGGTTGCTGGGGTTTGAACTCAGGACCTTCAGAAGAGCAGTCAGTGCTCTTAACCCTGAGCTATCTCTCCAGCCCCCAACCTTACATTTTTGTTGCTACTTCATAGCTGTGGTTCTGCTTCTGTTATGAATCATAACGTAAACATCTGTGTTTTCTGATGGTCTTGGGCAACCCTGTGAAAGGGTCAGGGTCAGGACCACTGGGAACTTCTGCCTGAGAGTAACTGCTTCTACAGAGAGCATTAGAAAACAAAGATACCTGGGTAGATAAAAGATACTCAAAGAACTAAGGGCAATAACAGGGTCACCAGCTGCTGGGGTTATCTCAGCTTCAAGAAAGCAAGCTAGACCTCAGCCTGGCATGGTGGTACAAGCCTGTAATTCAGCATTTTGGAAAAAGAAGCAGGTGGACCAGGGCTCAAGGTCAAATTCAACAACATAACAAATCTGAAGCAAGTTTTGCCTACCTGAAACCCTGCCTTACAAAAACAAGCCCTACAACTAGGGAGGACACCATCGTTCCACACAGGGGACCTCCGTAAGGACTTCGGTTGACAGCAGGGCTTTGCAGGTTATTCAAAAATGCCAGGCATGGAGGTGCATGTCTATAACCCCAGCATTCAGAAGGTGGATACAGGAGGAGCAGGAGTGTGAGGCCAGCCTACACTACATAGTGAGGTGGAGGAGAGCCTAGGCTATACAATACCCTATCTCAAAAACTGAAGCACGGAGCTAAAAAGAGATGGCTCATGGGTTAAGAGTGTACACTGCTCTTCCAGAGGATGTGAGTGTGGTCAGCTCTTAGCACCCACACTGGGTGGCTCACAATCACTCTAGCTCCAAGGGATCTGACGCCTCTGCCTTCTGACACTGACACAAGCATACACACATAATCAATAATAAGAATAAAACTCATCCCCCCCCCCCAATTATCCAACCAACTATACTATTTTTAGATTTATGGCATGTTTCAGAGTCAAAGTTCTGGGTGTGATGGCTATGCCTTTATTCCCAGCACTCAAGTCAAGAGGGAAGGCAGATCTCTGTGAGTTCAAGGCCAGTCTGGTTTAAGCTACTCTGAAGGAGAGAGGGGAGGTTGGAAGGGGGAGGGGAAAGGAGAGAGAGAGAGAGAGAGAGAGAGAGAGAGAGAGAGAGAGAGAGAGAGAGAGAGAGAGAGAATACACAAACCCAAATCAAAAACCAAAACCAAAAAACAAAACAAAACAAAACAAAAAAACCCACAAAAAACTAACAACCCCAAAGTCATGGAAAACAAGGTATGTTTCTTTGAGTTGGACTCACTGTACTGTGGACAGATAAATGTCAGGTTTAAAGGGAGGGCTCCTGTTATATAGAATATCCAGCAGGTCCAGACATAGGAAGGTTGTTAGTGGCTGCCACATCTGAGAAGGGCTGAGAAAATGCAAGACAGTTCTGTAACTATGGGGCTGTAGAGCCGGCTCAGGGTCAGGGTTGGTATTTGCCCTGGTTTGAATGAGAAGCCCCCCAACCCCTGCTGGCTCCCATAGCTGAAAGCTTGGCTCCCCCAGTTGGAGGAACTGTTTGGGAAGGACTGGGAGAAGTGTCACTGGAGGAGGGCTGGAGGGGTGGCTCAGTGCTTAAGAGCAGCAGCTGCTCTCCCAGAGGTCCTGAGCTCAATTTCTAGCACCCATGCAGAGGTTCACAACCATCTGTAACAGCAGACCCACAGGATCTGATGTTCTCTTCTGGTGTACATATATGCAGACATATATCTATATACATAAGGTACATAAAAACAATTCTCTAAAGCAGAAGCCATTCCCAGTTAGCTCTCTGCCACCAGCTTGTGGATAAAATGTGAGCTCTTGGCTACTGTTCTAGCCCCAGGCCTGCCCCACTGCCATGCTTGCCACCATGATGGTCACAGACTCACCCTCTGGAACTGTAAGCTCCAATAAACCCTTAAGCAAGTTCCCTTGGCTGGGCATTGGTAGTGCATACCTTTAATCTCAGCACTCAACCAGATCTCTGAGTTCAGGGCCAGCCTCATGAGTTCAAGGACAGCCAGCGCTACCCAGAGAAACCCTGTCTTGAAACAAGTTGCCTTGGTATCTCCTCACAAGAGGAAAGTAACTAAGACACCAGATACCGCACCCCATATCAGATGGTCTTTAACTGCCTGTTAAGTGCAGTTCGCAGGGATCAAATCCCCGTCTGACTTCCCTGAGCTCTGCAGGCAGGCCAGCTCACAACATATATACAGACAAGCCGCAGGCAAACACATACACTCAGAAATAAAATAAAAAAGAATTTAAAAATAAAATAAATAAAATACTGTCATTAGATATGGTGTCAGTTATACAACCTTAAGCACACATACCACACATACAAAGTTGGTGAATTTTAACCAGAGGTTGTTTCTGGCTTGGAAGAGCACAAGTTGGAGGACAACCTGCAGTACATAGAAGACCTGATCTTGATGCTTAATGAATACCTCAATCGTAAGAGTGTCAGTCCTTACGGGAGACAGTCTGTACTATTTAAGCATTCTCCCAGAGAGGATGGCCACACAGACCCCACTAGAGGGTGGAGTTTTCTTTATTGTAATGGTCAGGACAACCACAGCGTAAGTCCCCCCTCCAGTAAATACTCTTTCCTTCTCTAAATATGCTTTTATTAATTGACAAATGACACAGTCTTTACCTCATTGCACATAACCGGCCCCTTGCTGGGAGTAACAAGGTAAGACTTGTTCAACAAAGCATTTGAAGAGAAGCTGAAGTCTCAGCCCACGCGTGTGTGGTTGCATATTCTCACCACCCAGGCATTCTGGAGACAAAGGGAGGAGCATTGCCTGGTATACAAAGTCCGGGCCACTCAAGGCTGCATATCAAGACCCTAACTCTTAGGACTGGAGCGTTTTAAATCCTGTGTGGGGCACCTAGGATAACCCCAACACTGGAGGCGGGGGTGGGGGGCTGCAAGCCCAAGACCAGCCTGGGCTATGCAGTGAGATCCGGTCTCACACAGCTGTGTCTCAGCATCCTAGCTGTGTGTCACAAAATCATTCCCAGATCCACACATGGAGTGGCATCTGCTTCCTATTTCGAAAGAGTGAGGCATACTCCATGCACAGCCAGCTAGAATCCTGTGACACATGGCGAGCCAGGCAGGATCTTCCCTCGAGAACGAGGATGAAGGAGCCCTGATTGTGAGGAACTGAGGGAGGGGTGGACGAACATCTCGGAACAGCTGTAACTGACAGAGCGGGATTCCCTTCCTTTGCTAGCGTGAGCCGCTAGGATCTGTAAACTTTACTACCAACCCCGCCTGATTTCACAGTCTCAGTTCTCGCTTTAGCATCGTCCAGCGCTTATGAGACTGACTGACAGGCGGTCATGTGACCAGCTGTGTTTCCGGGAGACACTCATCTCATCAAATGCTTCCGTAGTCCGAGCCTCGGGCCACAATGGCAGCAGCGTCCCACTCCACAGCGAAGAAAGAAATGGTTCCGAAAAACCCAAATATCACCATGACCAGGAGTTGCCAATGAAGGAGGAGGTAGTTGCTGTAGAAAAAGGCCACGGCCGCACAGATGGACTAGAAGAAACAAGATAAATCACCAAGTGGGCCCCGGGGCCTCAGCTGCTCCAGTCAGCCCAAAGGACATCTGCAACTGGCGGTGTCCATGCAGACAGACTTCACTGGTCCCCAGCTCACAAATGCACCCCAACTTGCCTGACAGCAATAATCCAGTAAGCTGTGGCACAATAGTACAATAAAATGCACAGGATGAAAAGTCTGAGATTCTATGGAGAGATGGGGCTGGTACCTAAGGAAGTATTCACCCAGGTGCAGAGACCAGAATTAAAACCTCTCACCTACGCAAGCCCACTGAGCCCGGTTCTACACACACACACACACACACACACACACACACACACACACACACACACACACCCTTACAGGATGCTCAGCATTCATTTAAAAGCCACGGGAGGAGTGACCGAGAACAATGGGAAGGAAACTACTGCAGCACAATCCAGTTACCTGAACAAACTTAAAGACCGCGAAGGCTGGTGCGCTGTCTTCTGAGTAGAGAAAACCCAGAATGCTAAGCAGCTGGGTGTTGAAGCAGCTGTCTCCCAGACCCAGCAGGAAACTGCAGAGAATGGCAACTTCTTTGCTGAAGAAAAGAAAAACAAAACAAAACAAAACAAAACACAGGACTGGAAAGATGGCTCAGTGGTCAGGGGCATGTCCTGCTTCTGGGAAGGACCTGAGTTTGGTTCCCAGAACCCATGACTCCAGCAACAGAGGACCCAATGCTCTTCTTTGAACTCCACAGGCACCACTTGATATGTATGTATATGTGGGGAATTGCAGACTGGTCTCCAGTTGAGCTGAGGTCTGAACCCCAGTGGTGATAATTCACCTAAATGACACGGTAGGCGTTCCCTCATGCTCCTGGAACTCTGGCCCCTGCCTAAGTTACCATCCTCCACAGCCCCCAAAAGAGAAGTATGGTCAGTAGTCACGTAGGCAATGGCCCAAGGTTCTGACCTTCAGGCTAAACTCCTCCCCAGTTACCTAGCAACAGTGAGGACCAGAAAAAGGGCTGTTCAGCCCCGCCTTGCTCTCTTACTTGCCCCCCTCTCACCCTCTCTCTCTGTCTTCTCTTCTCTCTCCTCTCCTCACTCTTACTCCTTTCCTCTCTAGCCCCCCTCCTCTCTTTCCCCCTGCCTTTCTATAATAAAGCTCTTAAGCCATAGAGAGTCTCTGCTCATTAAGGCTGCACGCACTCTCTCAGGTGTTGGGGACCTCTGCCCTCATCCCTCTCTCCTATAACTCAGGGGCTCCCCCCAGGCAGGGCTATGCCTTGGCCACCCCCTGAAGAGTGGGATAGAGGAATGCCCACCCAGGGATGAGTGGAAGGTAGCAGCCCTCCCATGCCTGACAGACCAGAGGATAGGGAAAACTCTGGCGGGGTGTGGGCCTTTTCCCTTTGCCCTTTTCCCTGGGCCCCTTTTTTTAGTTCCCAACATATATATACATACATATACACACAAACACATATATATATATATATATATATAATTTAAATAAAAATATGCCGGGGTGGTGGGTACATGCTTTTAATCCCAGCATTCCAAAGGTAGAACCAGATGGACCTCTGTGAGCTCAAGACTATCCTGGTCTACAGAGGTTGCTGGGGACTGAGCCCAGGGACTCCTTAATGCTAGGCAAGCCCTACCACTGTACCACTCCCAGGCCCAGTACAGACCCAGGCTGCCCTGGAACTTGTGATCCTGTAGCCTCAGCCTCCTCCAGGAAAAGTGTGCAACACCCCTGTCCCCAAACGAGAATAAATAAATACTAACATGGCTGAGGTCTTTTCTGTGCTATTGGAGATTGAGCCCAAGGTCTCCCAAATTCGAGGCAAACTTCTTGTTTGTTTGTTTGTTTGTTTTTAAGGCAGGCTTTCTCTGTGTAACTCTGGCTGGCTGTCCTAGAACTCACTTTGTAGACCAGGCTGGCCTTGAACTAATATAAATCCACCTGCCTTTGTCTCTAGAGTGCTGGGACTAAAGGTGTGTGCCACCACTACGCCTGGCTCCAAGTAGACATTCTATATCCAGGGTTCCAGCCCCAGCCTCCCTAGTAGACTCTGTGGTGAACAGTTACGCTCACACGCACAGACCTTCACAGTCTAGCAAATCCTGGTCTACTCTCTTTGGAAAGCAAATACTGTCTTCTGGGCGAGGCTCCCTTGGGTCTGCAGATTTAGCCCCAGACACTGCATCTATGATGAATGAAATCAACTGATACCCTCAAACCATGAAGGACTGAGCAGCTGCTCGGCCAACAGCTGCCGCCGTGTCCCTCCCTGTCCCCCTCTAACATGAGAATAGTCCACTGCTAAAAAAACAGAGGGTAAAATTCTCATCAGGTACTTCTGAACCCCTGCATGGATCAAGAAGGACCCAGGAGGGCAGAGGTTAAAAGCAATCATTGCAAAACTACCTTGGGACTCTCTGCCCTCTCAGCTATTGACAGGTGACCTCACAAAGCTGACAGACTCTGAGAAGGACTAAGCACCCCACTTGGACAGTCAGCATACCTGGGCCTGATGTACGCACTGCTGTTGGTCCCTTCCACAGGGGCAATGGGTGCGTCTCCGGGTATGTTGAGAAAGATCAAGTAGAAGGCTACAAAGTGCACCAGGGTTCCGAGCAGCACGACCGGGTTCCTGCCGAAGCGATTGTTCTTGCTCAGTAGGCCGAAGAGGCTCCCACCTGTAGATTAGGACACAGGGACACTTCAGGGGGTTCCACCCACCACAGAACCAGTCACAGGTCATAGTGCAGAGCAGAAGAAGAATCTCAGATGTCCAATGTCTGCCCGGAAACAGGGAACGTCGCAGTGGGAACACTGAGGATGACTACAGCACTCACAGCCACGGCATCGACGTTAGCTGTAGTTCCAGCCAGCGATGCTCTTTCTATTCTTTCTGTGAATTAATACACCAATATACCTCCTATGCTTGCTGCCTAGTTAGAGAAACAAAAGGCTGTGCATAACTCATCAACTACCACTGTTGTAATGAGACTGGGTCGCAGGTAGCCCAGGCCTGTGCTGACCCCGCCACCACCTCCCCAATGGTGGATTAGACCTGTCACCCACCCCACAACCTGTCCGCTTCATGACTGGATGAATCACCGTGAAACTGTAGGGTGGCAACAAAGGCTTTTAGGAAGGTTCCCCCATCATAACAGCTTAGTGCCAAGGCCGGTGGCATGCCCTATAGATCTAGGGACCAGGAGACTGAGGGAGGAGGAGTTCAAAGCCAGCCTTGGCAACTGTGAGATTCTGTCTCATGGTTTTAAAACGAGTATGGTAAGCAGCTAGCTCAGTGGTAGGGTAGCTGGTCTAGTATGTACAAGGCTCCAGGGAATTCCTAGAATCTCCTCTCCCCCGCAAAGTTAGCAGTTAAAAAACTTCGAACGTGAATAGGGCTGTGGAACAAACTTGTAACAAGTTTGCAGCTAGCCTAATTCTATATTGTGAATTCCAAGTCAGCCAAGAGCTACATAGCAAGACCATATTAAATAATAATAATATTCTATAGTACAGTGTGGTAACTATGGCTAATGACAATTATCCGTGGGCTATAAGATAGCTAGTAGAAAGGATTTGAAAAGTTCCATAACAGAAAGCAATGATATAGCCCTGAGGTGGCTGATATACCCATTTCGCTGACCTGGGATCGGGTCATCACACAATGCGATGGACGCCACACTGTGCCCTGGTCCCCGGTGCCCACACAGCTGGTGCAGGCCCTCTGGAAAACAACTCTTAGAGCGCCTAGCCTTCTGCTAGCCTGCATTCTTCTTAATAAGCAACAGGGTACATCTAGAATTTTCCCGAGTTCTGTGAGTTACATCTAACTCTGCTACCCTGATGACTCATTTGTGCCCATGAGGAAACTGAAGGCAGGATGAGGCCCACCCCCAACTTAACCCCCACCCCCCTGCCCACTGCTTTCCATCAGTCTCTGCTGTCCTGCTCTCTGGGTCACACTCTTAGTTCTGCACACACATTGGCCACCAAGAGAGTCTGTGGAAGCTGATGGCATCCAACCTGCCTTAACCCGCTCTGAGGTTGAAAGCGAGCACAAATCAGTCCTGAGCGCCTTGCTTTTACAATGAGTGTCCTTTTCTAGACCCCACAAAGGTGTCAGCAGGTTTTTAACCATCCACCTAAACTTACAGGGCAGCAGAACTTTACAGACAGCTCCCCCTGTGACGACATCACACCAAGCAGGAACAGTCATTCCAGGAGAACCAGACTCAAGCAATAAAGCTCCCTTTGAACCACCTTGCAGAACCAGAATTGTGACAGCTGACAACAGCTTAACCACAGCAGACTCATCGCACGCCTTCTGCCTGGGTGCCACCGCTCTAGCCAGGGCTCTGATCCCAGCACCCAGGCCTGGCTGCCAGGAGGGCGGGGAAGACTGCTGGGGCACAAAGACTTCCAGCCTACCCAAGAAATCTGAACTCCAAGTTTAGGGAGGGACACCGCCTCAAAGAAATGACAGAAAGTGATAGAGGACTTTGGAAGCCCTCCACTGGCCTGTGAGTATACACTCACACACACTCTATTGGCCTTGTGTGCACACACCTGAATACACACACAAATAAGCAAAAGTTAAAAAAAAATAGTGATGATGGAAAAATAAAATGCACCCATTTGGATAAACATAAGTAGGGGATATAGAAACTCAAGGACAGGACAGAGAAGTGAAGAAGACCTAAGATTTATATCATTATGCTAACAAAATGTTTTTCTTTTCTCTTCTCTTCTCTTTTCTGATAAGGTCTTAAATAGCAGGCTGACCCAAAGTCACTATACAGCCAAGGATGACCTTGAATTCCTCGTGATCCTGCTTCCACCTCTCAGGACCCAGGAATATAGTCATCATGCCTGGCTCGGTTTCCTTTTTACAACTGAAACAGGTTCTCCCTTTATTGCCCAGGCTAGCCTCGAGCTCCTACAGAGCCAGCTTTCCAGCCTGACTCGGAATGAAAGGTTTTCAAACTAAAAAACCCAACCTACCTAAAATCTCTCCAATGCCGATGAAAATTCCAGAAAGTCCAATGAGGCTTTTCTCTTCTGTCCCAAATTTGTTTACAGCCCCAATACAGGTACCGTACACCCCAGAGAAGAAAGTCAGCTCCAGACCTGAAGAGGAAAAACCCATGGTTAGGTTAACTGTCCATCCAGGCCTTTTCCCGGTTTTGGTTTGTGTCTAGTAGCAGCTGGACTTGCCCTAGCTGAGGACACACGGACAAAATTCAGAGACATTTCCCCTCCCCAACACAGAGGCTCTGCAGGGCAGGCGGCCTTCAGGGGACTACATCATGTGACAGCTCCCTCACAAGACCAGCACTCCGGCAGGAGACACCAGAGTGGCTTGCTTTTCTGCCAGCCCAGTGACTGCACAATGAGATGACCCGCAGGAGAGAACCTGACACAGGTTCTCTGACTTCCGAGGCCCCGGATCTCAGGGGACTCAGTATGGGTGGCAGCTGTTGGTGTTTTTTGAGACAAGGTCTCACTTGTGCAGCTAAGGTCGGCCTCAAACTTGCATCTTTCTGACAGGCTCAGGCTGGTTTTCATTTTTGTTCATTTAGGTTTTTTTTTTTTTTTCAAAGGCTGGTGTGTTTACTTATGTATTTATTGAGAAGGGTTCTCTGTGTAGCCCTGGCTGTCCTGGACTCACTCTGTAGACCAGGCTGGCCTCAAACTCAGAGACCCACCTGCCTCTCCTTCCCAAGTGCTGGGATTAAAGGCGTGGGCCACCCCCACCCAGCTGATTTATTTTTATTATGGTACATATGGTGTTTGCCTGCAGGTATGTATGTCTCTGTACCATATGTATACAGTGCCCAGAGGTCAGAAGAGGCCTTTGGATCCCAGAGCTGGAATTACATATAAGCCACCACGCGAGTGCTGAGAGCCAAACCTGAGCCCCCAGGAAGAGTACAAAGTGTTCTTTTCTTTTCTTTTCTTTTCTTTTCTTTTCTTTTCAGATTTATTTATCTACTTATTATATGTAAGTAGCTGTCTTCAGACACTCCAGAAGAGGATGTCAGATCTCATCACGGATGGTTGTGAGCCACCATGTGGTTGCTGGGAATTGTACTCAGGTCCTTTGGAAGAGCAGTCAGTGCTCCTAACCACTGAGCCACCTCTCCAGCCTGTGGTTTTGGGTCGCCCCTGACTTTTACTCCTGACTCGTACTCTAATCTATGGCTCTGCTTTTGCTAGGCAAACGCTGACACTCAATTATGCAACTACACCCTCAGTCCAACCTCAGTAGGTTTTTTTAGGGGGTGGAGGGGGTGGGGGGATACAAGGTCTTGCTCATCTCAAAGTCAAACTGAGATTACAGGTGTAATCTTACACTAGGTCAGAACATTGATGTTTGAGTTACATTAAAAAAAACCAACCAACCGACCGAACATTAAATGGTAACCCCAGCTCTTAGGAGATAGAGAGGGTCAAGAGTTTGAGATCACTTCCAGCTTCACAGTGAGCTCTAGACCACCCTGTGCTCAACCGGAGATCAGGTCTCAAAAACAAAAGCAAGTAAACAAACAAGAACCACCACACACACACAAACACACAAATCAGCTCTGCCTGTCCTGGACTCACTCTGTAGACCAGGCTGGCCTCAAACTCAGAGATCCACCTTCCTCTGCCTCCTGGGTGCTGAGATCAAAGGCGTGCGCCATCATAGCCTCAGCTTTGTATACCTGCCTACCTGTATTTTATATACTAACATAGAATTACATAAAAATTTCTTGGGTAAAGATCAAGAGTAGGGGCCGGGCAGTGATGGCGCAAGACTTTAATCCCAGCACTTGGGAGGCAGAGGCAGGCAGATTTCTGAGTTTGGTCTACAAAGTGAGTTCCAGGACATCCAGGGCTACACTGAGAAACCCTGTCTCAGGGAGGCGAGGAGATCAAGAGTATAAAAAGTTCTAAAAGCCCTGATTTAAACCCCAGTCTATGGTTAAGTTTTTCAGAGCCTCAAACTAGGACAGCTCAAGGGGGCAGTTCCCACGTCTTTGGTAAAAACACAACTTAAACGGGCATGCTTCTGTACAGTCAGCTTGCAGGCAGGAGATGTCAAGGGTATAATATGAGCAGACAGAAACAGCACAAATTGAAGGGCTCATCAGCCCGTAAGAAAGCCGCCCTGAAGGGCCAGGATACGGTCAGCTGTTCCTATGGACACAGTGATGTTTCACACACTCTCCAACGTGCAAAGGAAGTTCCTGAAAATGGGTGGGGCTGCAGCTATGGCTCAGTAGGTAAGACAACTGCCTACTCTTGCAGAGGACCCAGGTTCAGTTCCCAGCACCCACACGGCAGCTCACAATCGTCTGTAACTCCAGTCCCAGGGGAGCTGATCTCCTCTGGCCTGCACTGGCAGTGATACACAATGGAGCACAGGCATGCACGCAGGGAAAACACACACATACACATAAAAAATAAGAAAAAAATAAGTAACGAACTAGGATAAAGTCAATAAAGCCTCTACATTCTAACCCTACAAAACCTTAAAACACATGTCTATCCCACCTTCCCAAGAAGAGACCAAGGGCTGCAGCTGCTCTCACACCGCCCGCCCTAGTTCCCTACGTGATGTCAGTCACGTGACCCCTCCTGGGTACATCCTGAGCGCCCCCTGCTGCTTTGACCTGGCTGGTCCAGGCTATCCCTGGTGGTAGGATCCTCCCACAATGAATCTGGGTTGGCCCCCTGACTGACTGTCACAGAGGCTAGGTCCAGGACGGGCCTTCAGGAGAGCTTGGTCAGCTTTTCCTGCAGTATTTTTGGGGCCTTTGGCCACTCTGAGGTCTGGCTCTCCTGTCACTCACATGAAGAGCTCACAGAAGGAGGGGGTTATTTATTCAGAGAGCAGGGCGGAACCCTGACAACAGGCTACGACACCCAGAAAGGTACCAGACATGTTTGCGAAATTGTTTTAGAGGCTCTGGCAGCTGCTGCTCTGAAAGCAGCCTCAGGAGGTGACAGGACAGCACTGTGCAGTCGAGCAGAGCATGAGAAATCCTGCCATCACCACGCAGCAGCAGGGCAGCAGGGGCAGCCTTACCTGTGTAGGCAGTCGTAACGCTCAGGAGCAGCATCTCCCTGGTGACGCACAGCTTCAGAGACTTTTCTGTAAGGAGAAAAATTGGACAGACTTAGCTGGATTTTAATCGGCAACCATTTCCTTCAGTCAGAACATTCCTCTCACCACTGAAGCCAGGAAATAGAGAGCCTAAACTTTCAGAGTAGAATGCGTGGGGCGTGACTGCTTATTCAAGTGCTTAAGCAGGTGCTAGAGACACACTGCCCTTCCTGTGTCTTTAGATCTTAATAATGACAGAGGAGGGGAAAGGAACCAGAATTACTCAAGACAATAAAAAGCTAAGTGGCCACTGAGAGGCTACAGAGGAGCCAGCCGACGGAGTATCTGGGTCAGAGACTGACTGCAGGTTGGTGTCCATGCTCTGCCGTTTACAGACACCTCGACCTCTGCCTCTGCACCTGGAGGTGTAGATGAGATCCGCAGTGGAGATCCATTGCTAAAGGCATGCCCCATGCCCCACTGAAGACAGGGTCTCACTCTGGCCCAGGCTATACTGGGAGTTACTATGTAGTCCAAGATAATTTGTAACAAGTCAATCTTCCTGTCAGTGTCCCGAGTGTTAGGATTACAGATGCAGACTACCATACATTCAAAACTGCACCTGAATTATTAATTATTGGGTTTTTTTTGGGGGGGTGTTTATTGTTTTTTTGTTTTTTTTTCAAAACAGGGTTTTTCTGTATAGCCCTGGCTGTCCTGGAACTCACTCTGTAGACCAGGCTGGCCTCGAACTCAGAAATCCGCCTGCCTCTGCCTCCCGAGTGCTGGGATTAAAGGCATGTGCCACCAGTGCCCGGCTAATTATTGTTATTAAAGCTGCATCTGAATTATTATCATTTTTGGAGACTCCTGTATCCCAGGCTAGCCTCAGACTCCTCGGTATGCGGATGATGACTGGCCCGCTTGCCCCTCAAGTACTGGAATACAGGGCAGAAGTATCAGAACCCACAAGCTTCAGGCGAGCCTGAGCTACACTCTGCAAATCCGTCTTTACGAAGTTGCTAGATGGCGGTTTCTGTGAGCTTTAACCTCGACTCTGGCCGTGAGTAGATCTTCTGGTAGACAGGTCCTAGACTACAAATTGGAAAGGTAGACCTCCAGTGATCTCGCTTCGGCAGGGAACCAACTATACCCTACTTGCTAATACGTAAAACCCCATTTGTAATTTATATTTAGGACTGCATCCCTCAAACATAGGCGGTGGATAAAAGCTGAATTAAACAGCTCTAATGACAGAGCATACATGTCCCACATCCTAGGTTCTTTCTAAAAGGAGGCCTTGTGACCTCTGAGCCAGGCGTCAGCTGATTAGATCGAGAATTTCCACTCTGGCATAAGGGACCTGACAATGTCTCATATCCCCAAGGGCCACAGGCACAGTGAAGTCCTGGGAGCTGATGGCTTGCAGCGGGCTGCTCCACGGAGTGACCGCCTTAGCAAGGCTATCTCCTGGGAAAGCAGGAAGCTGAGAGGCTGGAGTCGGAGCCTGCCCGTGTCTGAGGGAATGACTGTCTCCTGTGTGAATAGTCTGGGCTCAAATCCATCTCAGCCACCTACTGACCAGCTGGTTGACCTGGGATGGAACTTCCTGACAGCCTGCTGTCCCATCAGTAAGATAGATGGTGCTTGTTTGTAAAAGTTACAGTGGACATCAATGATCACATGCCCCGCCTGTCAACCACTGAGCCACCCAACCCCAACCTCATTCCCCATCCCCACCTCACTGGGTAACATTTCCTCCACATTCCCAGTACTGTTTGGTTACTTGTAAACAAATCTGAGAAGGCTCAGTATGGGCCCTGGAAACCTCAGCTTTCTTCTCTGGAATGAAAATGTCACCCACTGCCTATTACAGACTCCTTAGAACCACTGTGCACAAGGCAGCAAGAAACCTTACTCATGGAATGCTTGCTCCAAGGAGCAGCCTGGGTTTTCTCACCTCCCCACACCTGAGGCCTCCTCCCAGCCCTCACACACTCCTTAGGTGGGCAGAGTTACCGTTCATTCCTGACAGCCCCATGTTAGAGACACTGGTGGAGAAACTGGCGTACTTTAGAAGCACATACCTGGAAGACTGAAAACTCTGGGGATCGTCAACCCAGAGTTACGGGGTGGGGGTGGGGATGTGTGTGTGGGGGGCACAAATGCTGAAGGTGTCCCCGAATAGCTCTTACATTTCAGACACAGAGAATACTTACTAAACGCATCCACTGCCTTTGTCACATTGTTCTGGGCAGACCTGGGAAAATAAAACAGACTGATTTCTCCCTCCAATGCCCTCTTCTGTCCCCTAAGGGCACCAGGCACAAACATAGCACACAGATACACATACAGGTGAAACATCCACACATATTAAATACAACTTTTTTTTTTTTTTTTTTTTTTTTTNNTTTTCCAAGACAGGGTTTCTCTGTGTAGCCCTGGCTGTGCTGGAACTCATTCTGTAGACCAGGCTGGCCTCGAACTCAGAAATCCGCCTGCCTCTGCCTCCCAAGTGCTGGGATTAAAGGTGTGCACCACCGGGGGCTGGTGAGATGGCTCAGTAGGTAAGAGCATCCGACTGCTCTTCCGAAGGTCCGGAGTTCAAATCCCAGCAACCACATGGTGGCTCACAACCATCCGTAACAAGATCTGACGCCCTCTTCTGGAGTGTCTGAAGACAGCTACAGTGTACTTAAATATAATAAATAAATCAATCTTAAAAATAAAATCAATCTTCTGCTATAAGGACAAGAACATGACTGGCTGGAGGCATAGCTAGGGTGCTCTGAGATTTTCTTACAGGTGTATTACTTCTGTCGTCTCTAAAACTTAAGTCCATTAAGAACATGTCACTGCCGGGGCTGGCACATGGCTAGCCAGTAGTATTACTGAAACAAAGACCCAGAAGTTTTGCATGTAGGTGACAGTTCAGGACGAGAGAATATTAACTAAGCTGACATCATTCCTAAGAACTACACTTTTCCATGGGCACACAATCCCCTTCTCCAATTCCTGCTGACTACTGCTGTAACACAAAGCTGAGAAACAAACCTTACATATTGCTTAACACGTACACAAAGTCTGCTGAGCCATGCTAGGTGACATCATCTTATGGGTCAGCTGTCATCTAGCAGTCTGTCACTAAATCAACGCAGTGCGGTGCGCGACTGTATCACCTGAACATACCCTCAGTCCAAAGACCGTCCTGGTGCGATTCTCAGCTGGAGAGTTTTAGGAGTTCTTTGTTTGTTAATTACAAAGGCCACTCAGTAGCCAGGCATAGTGGCCCACACCTTAAATCCCAGCACTTAGGAGTCTGAGGCAGGTAAATCTCTGTGAGTTTGAGGCCAGCCTGGTCTATGCCACGAGATTCTGTCTCCCAGACAAATAAACAAGTAAGTAAATAAATGGCAAAACTTTTAACAATGGATGAAAAGTTGTAAAAAAAAAAAAATCTTCGGGCTGGAGAGATGGCACAGTGGTTAAGAGCATTGACTAATATTTCAGAGGTCCTGAGTTCAACTCCCAGCAACCACATGGTGGCTCACAACCATCTATAATGGGATCTAATGTCTTTTGGGGTGCCTGAAGACAGCTACAATGTACTCATATAAATAAAATGAATAAATTAAAAAAATCTTCATAGTTTGACAACTCAAAAACAAAATAAGCCTCTAGTTTTTCTTTTTCTCCCTCTCAAATCTAACCAGACAAATCACCTATAATTTTTGGTTATGTAAGGTTTTGGTTTGAAACAGGTCTTATGTAGCCTAGGCTGGCCTTGAACTTGCTATGAACTTGCTATGAGCTTCAATTCCTAATCCTCCTGCCTCCATTTCCCAAGTCCTGGGACTACAGGTATGCGCCACTATGCCTGGTGACCAGATACCTGAAACAATGTCACTCCTGAAATGAGCTCAGGTGACCGAGTATGCTGGCACTCACTTGGGATTCCAGCAGCAGGGGCTGACACAGGAGGGTCTCCTGTCCAGGCCTGCCTAAGATATGTAGTGAGATCCCATCTCAATCTCAGAAAGAAAAGGCTCAGGTAATTACAGTATTGGAGACTTCATGTACAGATGACTGTGGGGGCAGGGAGCCCAGGCCCTGAGAACTGCAGGATCCTGACACTCACTCACACCACAGCACTAGGAAGCCTGAACACTGGGCCACAGGCCCAGGCCCGAAGGCAAAGCATCTGTCCCTCACCTATCAGCCCAGCCTCCCACAGGGCAATGGGGGAGAAGGCTGCTGCTCACCAGAGCAGGAAATTGAGGCCTCGGGACATGATGTGATAGGGTTTTGGGCTGTGAGGGTCATCTGACAGCTGGGGAAGGATGGAAGTCCCCGGGGATCTTTCACAGCCTCCCTTCTAGACCCTCCCCTTCTGTTCCCCAGGACTCTCCTTCACCTTTGCTTGAAAGTTCTCCCCATGCCTGCCTGTCAGAGAGCAGCTGGGATAAACCAGCTTAGTAATCCCTAGACCATGGCTACGCAGAATCTACTCTAACACAAAGAAGAGTGTTCCGGCGTCTTACTCGGTGGCTTCCATGTCCTGGTCATCGCAAGACTCTTCTTCTCCAAGGACATTCTCAGGATCTGGTTTCCGAATGAGAAAGAACAGAACGGTCCCCACGAGGCTTATCACTGTCAGAGCAATGAACACTGTCCTTCGGTCATGCTCTAGGGACAAAAGCAGAGAGTGGAGGAGTCCGTGAGTGTCATGCCCACTGGCTGTCCCCAGGCAGTGAAACATTTCCTCAGTACATTTTTAAGGTAAAAACTTAGGAGAAGGAAACAGCCACTTTCATCTTCGTCTTTCAGCTAGAGACTACGAAGAGCAAAAGAAACAACAGTCCGAGAACAGAACCTTCTCTTCTAACCTGGGGAGGGCACGGATCCAACAAGGGAGCAGCACGGACCCTTGGGAGCCTGGCTAGCATGCACTGGCAAAGCACAGCCACTTGGGAAAAGGCAAGCGTCAGGAGAAACATCAGGGTGCCAAAGTTCCCCGGAGTGCTGCTTAGAGCAGATGGGCCGTTCTGTGGACCTGCTGCTCACTTTCATAACCATCTGAATAAAGCAACGTGAGTAAGACCAACCTGAAATCTGGGTTTTCCCTTGCCAGGCAAAATATATGTAGAGATTTCCAAAGAACAAGCTGTGGGGGGAAAAAGGGAGAAGATGCTGGGGCATCACTGGAGTCCTCTGGCTAGGTTGTTTATTTACTTGAAACGGGGTCTCAGGAGTACTTCTGGCTGGCCTGGGACTCCAGAGAGCCACCTCCCTCAGCCTCCTGTGTGCTGGGACAAAGGACCAGCGTCACTGTGCTCAGCTCACACTTGGGGTTTTTATAACCACACCCATTATTTGGAGAGAAGAAAGAAGCTAGTGAGAAAAATGGGAGGTGATTTTTGTAAAGAACCTACCTGCCCTAGGTTCCTTAGCAGGACAAATACCACCTGACTTTCTAAGCAAGTTAACTGACCCATAAGCATGTGACAGTAACCTGATTTGGCACCGCCCCGGCAGGACCTGATTCACTTGGATACATGTGACTTACTGGGAAACAGACTTATGCTACTTTTAAGTCGTAAAATATAAAGCATTTGTGAACAAACCGTGCAACTTAAGTATCCATATCTCCAATCCTTGGCATACTTCCCTAAGGAGCGATCACTCACTAGCTCTCCTGTGTCTCAATCTCTAACTCTTTAAAGCTAAACTTCTATGCCAGGCCTGGTGGGGTACACCGGTAGTCTCAGCTACTTGGTAGGCTTGAAGCAAAATAGTCACGATGAGTCCAAGAGTTTGAGGCCAGCCTAGGGAGACACCCAACCAAACAGAACACACACACACACACACACACACACACACACACACACACACACACACCCTTCCACCACCACCAACTAAACATTCAAAATTAAGTCTTATGAAAACCCAAAAAACTTTCAGGTTTTTGTTGTTGTTGTTGCATTTAGTTGTTTGTGCAGGAGAGGTGTGCCAGGGCTACAGGGCACAAGTGGAGGTCAGGGGACAACCTGTTGAGGGAGTTGTTCTCTCCTTCTACTACGTGAGCCTAAGGCCAGAACTCAGGCCATCAGGTCTGGTGGCAAGGGCTTTTATCCATGTGCCATCTCGCTGGCTTCAGGCTGGCTTTGAACTCACTGCAATCTTCCTGTCTCTACCTCTTGAATGCCGGAGTTACAGGTGCATTCCACTATACCCAGCTCTTCAGGATATACTACTGAAACCAACAGGCATAAGATGAATGAGAATGACCGCTGTGGCTTCTTTCTCAGAAAATACCTCCCGTGCCGTATGGTTCAGACTTGGTACCGCCATCCTCCCTTCTGAGTCCCAGTGTACTCGTTCACAGCTATCAGGCAGTGCAGCCTGGCCGAAGGATGTTGCTCCTGGACCCCAGATAGCCATATTTACATGGGTTAACTTTCAGTCTCCATTTTCTCATCTGTGGACTACAGATAATGCCTTCTACCTCCTAAGCTTGCGTGAAGATAATTAAACAAATAACCCCAAAGCCCTAAACTATAGAGGATGCTAGGTTGATATTTTCTATTTGCTAATTTTAAATTTTAGTAAAATAGGTGCCTGCGCTTTATGTCAATCACAGAGGGAATCTGTACCACACGGTAAAGATCTAGTAAGTGACGTCACAAGGAAACCCAAGGGAGGACTGAGCTCTAAAGATATTATTACCTAGACTGTAAGAGTGCCCAGAAAATTCCGCTGTTTCTCCCAATTGTGTGCTCATCAGAATTTATCGTCAGGCAATTTCCTTGTGCTGTCCAAAGGACTAAAATTCAAAGCAAAAGTTCATTAAAAGTATGACATCAGGTGGCTTCTGGCACTACCCCGTACACCACACCCTCGCCCCAGGGAAGTGTGTTTGACAGGATGCTCACTCACCAGCAGCGGCAATTCCGATGAAGACAGATGCTGTGTAGAAGGACCATGGGAAAGGCTGGATAAAAACGGCAATGTACATGCTAAAATACAACAGGTCAGCGCATTACAGTCAAACAGTATGTGAGACAGAGCTAAGCATGCCGCCCCAGGGCCAGCACAGAGGTTCTCATCCTCAGCTTCACCTGGAAGCTCTCTTATGAAAGAAGCAGAAATGTGAGTTGGTTTGAGTTGGTTTGGGCCTGTTTCTTTTCTTTTTGCTTTTTTTTTTTTTTTGCCCTGGAAGAGATCAAGCCTCTGAGTATGACAGGGCTGTGGTCTGCCACTGAGCCTTCCCCAGGGCTGTGACAGGGCTGTGGTCTTCACTGAGCCTCTCCAGGTCAGGCTGCTCGCTGTTTACCACATCAGGATGTTAATGGACATTTTGCAGATTTGCAGCAACTGTCATGAGCTCAGTGCAGGATGAAGCCCGAGCCCAGAAATATCTCCTAATTTCACATAAATCTGCTTGCCAATGTAACAGAAAGCAAACTTATTTCATGGAAGGCTCTTTTCAACCCCAAGAGAGGTTTTTGGATTCTGATTATCAATAAGACAAACGCTGATATCCATGAGACAGGTTGGAACCTGATGATAGTATGAAGAATTCCAAAGGCTGAGCCAGGAGGATTCCCAGTTTGGGGACAGCCTGGGTCTGGGCTACCGTGCGACCTGGTTTCAAACATAAAAACCAACTTGATACACTCGTTGGTTAGAACTTCAGTGTTCCTGAGCAACACCACTAGAGTCAGACCCCTGAAATAACTACTTTCTATGTGCTTGAGAGATGATCTGAAGTGCTCTCCATTAAACAAGCGATGGGGGGAAATAAAAAGACCCACTCACCTGTAAAAGAAACCACTGACAAACATAGAGATCTGAGGTCCAACAATGGCCACCACGGACGGAGTGATCAGATTTGAAGCCGAGAACACGCCATAAATAATTGCCAAGCTGTTCAATACACAGAAGGGAAAAAAAGAACAAAAACCTTAAGTAACGCATCCCAGAAACTCATGTTTAAAATCCTGCTTAGGTGGCCAGATGGCCCAGTGGGCAGAGGCACCTGTGCAAGCCTACAGACCAAGCTCCATCCCCAGAACCCACCACAAGAGAACCAACTCCTAGACTGTCCTGTGATCTCCACTCACGCACTGCGGTATGTGGCAACTCATATACACATACACAAAGTAAGATAATGTAAAATTCTATCCATAATATGTAAATTTTATAAGTTCACAAAAAATGTCACGGACTTTAGTCAGAATTTATATTTATATCCTTAGAATAAAGTTCTCATTTATATAACATATAAAAATATACATTTACTTCATGAATATATTAGTTATTGATAGATAGATAAAGATTTTGTTGAGACGGGACCCTACTATGTAGCTCTGGCTGGGTTTGAACTCACGGCAATCCTGCCTCAGCCTCCTGAGTGCTAAGATTACAGGCATGCAAACAATAAAAACTGGCTGGTTTTTATTTGTTGGTTTTGATAGGGTCTCTAAATCTTGCCCTGGGTGGCCTCAAACCTGCAGCCATGCTCCTGTCTATCTGTCTGTCCCAGGAGAGTGTTGGGATTACAAACACGTGTCACATCTGGCTTGTATTAAGTATCTGTATTATGCTTCTTTCAGCCAGCTTGCCTATAACATGATTCCAAGCACTGCTTTTAACAACGTGAGTGGCGAGAAGTCCTGTGCCGAGCACTTCACAAATATTTCCTCTTTTAAGTCTAGATGCTAGAGAAGGAAGGCGTTACTACCCAGTCTCACTTTATAGGAAACAGAACGGCTGTGAGTGAGTTGCCTAAGTTCAGCCAGTCCTTAGGGAATGGTGAGTCAGTCTCCAGCCCAGGAAACTTTGCTCCAGGGGCCCCACAAGTGGTCTGTTCATTGCAGCTTCTGGGAGCTGCGTGGCAATTCTCTGCTATAGATAACAAGCCAAGTTATAACGTGTTTCACTAGAACTTATTTACTTATTTATTTGCCTGAATATCTTTCAATCACTCCTCAGCCCTGTTACATACACACTGCTCAGTTACACATATAAGTTATATAAATATGCAAGTTATTTATATGGGCAGTTGATTTTGAGACAGGATTATGTAGCTTGGACTGGCCTTGAACCCACAATTCTCCTGCCTGAGCCTCCCATATACCAGGATTACAAGCATACACACAATGTCTAACCCTACATGTATCTTTGTTTTTCCCTCGCTAGTATATACATATCTTTTGTAGTTGTTTTGGCACAGGGACTCTTATGTAGCTCTGGATGTACGACAACTCTCTCTGTAGACCAGCTGGCCTTGAACTTACAAACATTCCCTTGCCTCAGCCTCCCAAGTGCTGGGATTAACCCAGTTTACTATACAGTCCTTGAACTCAAGCTATCTTGAGGATTCACATTTTATTTATTAGGCAGTGTTTATCTGCCTAATTCATTCCAATCTGTAAATTCATATTTCTCTGGCTTCCATAAGCCACTCACATATTGAATGTATTCTTTCATTTGTTCTTTAAAATACACAGAAAACACAGTACTACCAAGTTGTAACAGTTTTAATTATCTAAAAAAGTGGACACTAAAGTCCACCTATCCTCAGATACCATATACTATATTTAGGTAATAAAGAACCAAAATAGCCGGGCGTGGTGGCCACGCCTTTAATCCCAGCACTCGGGAGGCAGAGGCAGGCGGATTTCTGAGTTCGAGGCCAGCCTGGTCTACAGAGTGAGTTCCAGGACAGCCAGGGCTACACAGAGAAACCCTGTCTCGAAAAACCAAAAAAAAAAAAAAAAAAAAAAAACCAAAATAAGGAGAGTTTTGGAATTAGGAGGATACACCAAACCTATAAATGTAGAGAAATTAAGAAGGACCTAGGCATAGCAAGGCCTGCCTACCATTCCAGTACTCAGCAGGTTAAGTTAAGCATGGCTGGGTTCCAGATCAGGGGGGACTACAAGGTAGGACCTTCTCAAATAAATGCAGAGTGTGTATAGCTTAACCTCACAACTCTACAATTTATACACACTAGAGATAAACATGCATGACTCTTGTCAATTAAAAGTTTTGGTTTCGTGAAAAAAAAAAAGTTTTGGTTTTCTGATTTAAGAGAACCCAGAGTTCGATGAGGTACATTTGATTAATCCCAGCACTAGGGAGGCAGAAGCAAGAGGATCTCTGTGACTTTAAGACCAGCCATTTTGAGTCCAGCCTGATCTACGGAGTGAGTTTCAGGACAGCCAAGGGGACATGAAAAACCCGGTGTCAAAAAAACCAAAGTAAATAAATAAATAAATAAATAAGACCAGTCAGGGTTACAGAGTAAGACCCTGCTAACCACTAAACAACCGCCCCCCGTCTAGTTTGTCCTGTATCTCAGCAGGGGGTAATGCCAAGTTGACAGAGGCCTCATTGTCACCTTCCTGATAACAGGGGTGAGTCCTGAAGAGCCTCTGAGAAGATGCTGAATTCTTTGATGTAAGTTATTGGAAAGAGGAGAAAAGAGGAAAAAAAGAGTACCCTGAAGCCAGGCCGGATGCTACAGGTTTCTAAACTTAACACTAGGGAGGTGAAGTAGAGACCTGAAGTTCAAGGTTATCATGTGTTATGCTACAAGCTCAAGGCCAGACAGGGGTCAAGGCAACATGAGAGGAGGCAATTGGAAGGAGAGAGGTTGTATATGTGCATGCATTTAGCACATTTCCAGCTACAAATCCAAAGTACTACAGACCTGTGCAGTTTTCATTTTCTATGTCTAAACAGCATAAAAATCTTTTTATTTATTTATTTATTGGACTTTTTTTTTCTCTCTCAAGACAGGGTTTCTCTGTGTTTTCTCTGGCTGTCCTGGAACTCACTCTGTAGACCAGGCTGGCCTTGGACTTCGAAATCCACCTGCCTCTGCCTCCCAAATGATGGAATTAAAGGCGTCCGCCACCCCTGCCCGGCTTCAGCATAAAAATCTTAAAGCTTCTGATGAAATTACAAATTGAGAATGAGATTACAAAGCCTCAAAAATCCAGTGTTTCAACAACTACAGCACTGTTTAGGATTAGAACATGATTCTGACAAGACTTGCGTGCATATTGAGCCGGAAGCACTACACTGCCTGCATAGCCATGATTTTAGTGAAGAACCTGGGGTCAAGAGATAACTTGCTGGACGTAGGCAAAGCACTCCAGTTCTGAAGGCAGGTTTTCAATCCCAGAGTCTAAAATTCTACAGAAGACCTTTAGTCATCATCATAAAGAAATCTACCATCACATTTATTTATTTTGGGATTGAAGGCATGCACCCCTATGCCTGCTCAGGAACTTTCTTTTACTACATTTTAAAATTTATGTCTGTATGGTAGGAGAGTGTTCGCCTGTGTGGAAGTCACATGAGAACCTGCCGGAGCGGGTTCTCTTCTCCCATCATGTACGTTCTGAGGATTAACCCAAGTACTCTGGGAGGTATGGGGCTGTATCTTGACCTATGGTTGGCTCAAAAATCAGAAAAAGAGAGACAGATTTGACACAATCATAGCTACTCTTCAGTTACAACATTTTATTGCTGCTTTTCCTGAGGAGATGTATGGAACTACGACATGCAAAATAAAATCATGCACACAGTACAATACCTGGTATATCCACTGCCATGAAAATCTGTGCTATTTAAGCTCCTGATGACAGTTTGCTGTGTGGAAGATAAAACTCATCAATGAAAACGACTTGCCATCTCCTTCCCCGCGGGAAAGCCTAAATACTCAGGAAAAAAATGTTATGATCCAAACTTCTGACCCAAGCCACCAGGAGAGGAGGAAAAAACGACTCAATTGCAGAAGACATACTCGAGATGGGGAAACAGATAATCAGCTGTACCCACAAGCCACCCAAGCACTAAACGCAGAGTTTAACACTCACAAAAATTAAGGTAACTATGGTCCATACTCAAACTGCAAGCCGCATCTGAGTATTAACGCAAATGTTTAACACCATGTAAACGCGAAATATCTGATACTCGAAATTTAGAAACCGAGGAAGGGTAGGCTGAAAAACAGGAGGTGCAATCTTGGCGTGGTAGAGGACATAAACGTTTATTGTCACAGCTGGAGTGCATTCAGCCGGGCAATTCAAAGGAAGGAGTACAGATTCCAACTCACCGCCACATTTCCACAAGTCTGAAAGGCGGTGAACATAAACATAAAGGCAACTCCTAAAATAACGACGTTGAAAAGCTTTTTAGACTCCGGGGACATTTTGGCTCCGTTTGCTCGGAGGCCAGCAGCGGCCCAGGACAGTCACCTCCTCTCCTCCAGTCGAAACCCCTGACAGCCCTGAGGGAAGAAACCAGACGAGAGAACCACGCAGCCAGACTGCCGATTTCCAGTCCTGGGATGGGAATCGCGGGTTCAAGGGAAAGCTCTCCCCACCGGCACAGTCGGGAGCCTCCGGGGACGCGACCGAGTGCAGAGGAGACCCGGGGTCAACCCGCGCCAACTCCAGTTGCAGGGACCGGGATCCGGGGGCAAGGACGAGCAATAGCAGCTGCTGGGGCCCGCCCTCCGGGCCTGACTCACAGCAGATCACGAGACCGGTCAGCTGACCAGGGTCTGGTCGCAGCGCCCGCCGGGAAATGTAGTCCCCGGCGCCCCGTGGGGGGAGGGGAGGGTACGGCCGCACGCTGTGGCTAGCGCGTACCTTAGGTTTACACTTCCCGCCCCTTCCTAGAGAGGAAAGGCCCCGAGAAGTGAAACCAAGGCAGCGGGCCTCAGTCAGGAGCGGCGGGAGAGGGGGACGGGAGGTGGCCCCGGGACAGAGAGGCAACTGGGAGCACAAGAACCCGCTCCGACAGGCGGGGCTGAACGGCGCCTGGAGCCCGGGCATTGGCGTGGGCAGGGGGGCGGGGCCCTGGTGGGGCGCGCTTCCTCTTTCTCCCTCCGTAGAGTCTCGTTCTACCCGGAGCCCGCGCCCTCGCGGGCCTCGCCCACGGCGGAGCCTTTGGCGGGCTTTCTAACCGCCTTCTCGGGCCGCTCCCCCGCCCCTCCGCAGTGACTGCGCGCTTTCCGCCCGCCCGCCGCGCCTTGCGCAGGCGCGCCCGGGAGGGGCGGGGCGCGCGGCGGCGACGTTACGCAACGCGGCCGAATGGGCCAATCGGGAGATTCATTTCCGGGTGGCGCGGGCGCCATTTTGTGAGGGTGGGTATAAATGCGCGCTGGGGCCCGCCCGCCCGCTTAGTTGCTGCTCAGGCGTCCGTGTCGTGCGGGTGTCTGCGGCGGCCCCGCGTCTCCCGCCCGACCCACGAGGACCGTAGCTGCCGAGCGCCGGACGGAGCCGCGTCTCCCGCGAGCGAGGGCCTGTCCGGGGCGTTAGGGTCTCGGCGCAAGCCGCTGCGCAGCCATGAGCTACGGCCGCCCGCCTCCCGATGTGGAGGGCATGACCTCCCTCAAGGTGGACAACCTGACCTACCGCACCTCGCCCGACACCCTGAGGCGCGTCTTCGAGAAGTACGGGCGCGTCGGCGACGTGTACATCCCGCGGGACCGCTACACCAAGGAGTCCCGCGGCTTCGCTTTCGTCCGATTCCACGACAAGCGCGACGCCGAGGACGCCATGGACGCCATGGATGGGGCCGTGCTCGACGGCCGCGAGCTGCGGGTGCAGATGGCGCGCTACGGCCGCCCGCCCGACTCGCACCACAGCCGCCGGGGCCCGCCACCCCGTCGGTACGGCGGCGGCGGTTACGGGCGGCGGAGCCGCAGGTGAGCGGGGCCCGGGACGGAGCGGGAGGCGGACGGGCACAAAGGTCCGCGGAGCACGTGGAGCGGGCCCCTCCCTCGCGGCCCGGGCGGCGGCAGGGCCGGGCCACTCCGTGCGAGACCCCGCCTCGCGGTGAGGAAATGGCGCCTGGCAGCCAGATAATGGCGGCGGGGCGGGCGGGCGGGGCGGGACCGGCGGCCTGCAAGCTCACCCTGTCGCGTCGCTCGCGTCCCACTCGCAGCCCTCGGCGACGCCGGCGCAGCCGATCTCGAAGCCGGAGCCGGTCCAGGTCGCGAAGCCGCTCCCGTTACAGCCGCTCCAAGTCTCGGTCCCGCACTCGCTCGCGCTCCAGATCGACCTCCAAGTCCAGATCTGCCCGGAGATCCAAGTCCAAGTCCTCCTCGGTCTCCAGATCCCGCTCGCGCTCCAGGTCCAGGTCGAGATCCAGAAGCCCTCCGCCCGTGTCGAAGCGAGAGTCCAAGTCTAGGTCGCGGTCCAAGAGCCCACCCAAGTCTCCAGAAGAAGAGGGAGCAGTTTCTTCCTAAGAAAATGGTAATGTCTGCGGGAATCTGAGACACGCCCTAACTCCCGTGGGGTATGGAGTAGGTTTTTTGAGCCATGTTAGCATAAAGACTCCTGGTGTTAAAGAGTACTGCTGCTCTGAAGTTACTCGGCTTTGGGAGTGATGCTGAAGAGGGGTCTGCAGAGAGGATTGTGTAAAGCTTAGATAGTAATGGCTGTTTCATGCTGTTTGAGACCTATGAATGAAAATGACTATTTCTTGCTGTTTTTATCCAACGTCTGCATTTTCCCCCTTTAAAGCTGCGGTCTCCTGTTTGATAAAAGAATATTGGCCAGTATTGCAGATTTTAACTGATTTGGCTGATCCTCCAGGGACCAGTTTCTGTGGGCGTGTATTGGAGCAGGTTTGTCTTTAAATGTTAAAGATGCACTATCCTCATAGAGAAAAACATTCAGTGCAACGGTTGTTGTACTGACTGGGACTTCTTACTCTAATGGATGTGGCAAAGGAATTGCAATTAAGAAGCAATGAACTTTTGGAACCCCAAAAGAAAGTTACAGGTATTGATCCGCACCGGGTGGGGAAAGGATAGTGTGTCTTTAACTCTAAATTGTTTGGTCCTATTTTTCTTTTTAAAGGAAAGGGCCCTAAGTAGCTGATTAAGAACATCCTCAACTGCCAAATTTTCATTTTCAAACATCTTAACAAAGTGTAGACAAATTTCTGATAGCAAGTTTTTGTTTGGATACAGCCCCACCCTGTCCTCCCTCCCCCCTTTTTTTCTTTTAACCCTCCCTTGCCTTTTTTTTTTTTTTTTCTTTGTCTTGGTTATTTGGCCAAGAATCACATATGAACGTGCTGGTGGTACCCTTTGGAAAAACTCCCATTTGGGCCTTTTAAAAAACTAATAATGGCCAGGTGGAACCTTCTGTAACCTACTTGTTTCACCAGAGCCTTAGTAAGTACATGCCTGATAATGAAACCATGTGCACTTTGGTACCTTCTTAGTAGTGGAAAGTAAGCTTAACCTCTTTCTTTTCAAACCTAGATGAATCGGCAAGCAGCTTAACAGAGGACATTGGGGGAAAGGACCACAAACTCAGTCCATCTGTCCATGGAAGAGTCCTTGGAACAAGCAACTGGCTATTGAAAAGGTTATTTTGTAACATTTGTCTAACTTTTTACTTGTTTTAATCTGCCTCAGGTGGCAAACTCCATTTTATGTGCCATTTTGTTGCTGTTATTCAAATTTCTTGTAATTTAGTGAGGTGAGCGACTTCAGATTTCATTATTGGATTGGATATTTGAGGTAAAATTTCATTTTTGTTTATAGTGCTGACTTTTTTGTTTGAAATTAAACAGATTGATAACCTAATTTGTGGCCTCCTGACTTAATAAGGAAACATGTACAGCCATTACATACAGCCTAAAGCTGTCAGCAGATTGACTCAACATTGCCTTCACTCCTTAAAAATTAAAAACCTATGAAAGTTGGTATAATTTGTTCATATATGTTATTTACCTTCAGGTCTATATGATAATCTGAACCCAAATTTGTATAAAGACTTTTCAGGTGAAAAGAATTTTTTTTTTTTTAAAGATTGTTTACCCAACACAATTCTAATCTCTTCTCTTATGTATTTTTGTGCACTAGGCGCAGTTGTGTAGCAGTTGAGTAATGCTGGTTAGCTGTTAAGGTGGCGTGTTGCAGTGCAGAGTGCTTGGCTGTTTCCTGTTTTCTCCTGATTGCTCCTGTGTAAAGATGCCTTGTCGTGCAGAAACAAATGGCTGTCCAGTTTATTAAAATGCCTGACAACTGCACTTCCAGTCACCCGGGCCTTGCATATAAATAATGGAGCATACAGTGAGCACATCTAGCTGATGATAAATACACCCCCCTTCCCTCAAAAAAAAATGCAAAATGGTAAATCTGATCATCCTTGTTTTGTGAACTTTAAATCAGAAAATGTTAAGGAAGCAAATGGTTTGTAACTTTGTAAGTACTTAAGACATGGTGTATCTTTTGCTTATGAATATTCTGTACTATAACCATTGTTTCTGTAGTTTGATTAAAGTGTTTTCTTGGTGTTAGCTTTTTTGAGAATATGTCCTGGTCTTTTGTTTCCCTCATTTTAATCCAAGACCTGTACAATTTACTTTCAATGTTAGCAGCCTTAAGGTATAAAATGCAAGATACTGAGCCCCCTTATTCTCAATAGGAAAATGTGGATTGGACTGCTATTTTGCTGGTAGATACTTCAGTGTCAGAGTGGGAGGAATCTAAGTCTTTAAATGTCTAATTTTGTTATGTAGAATGCTACCCTAGGCATGACATCATGGCCATAAGGCCTACAGAATTGACCATCTTAATACCCATTGAGTTTCCTCAGATAATTCATCTTTATGCCAGGTTATTCCATTTTGACAATGTCCCAGAACATATTGAGGTACAATTCATTCAGAAACTGTCCTTTGCAAAGGAGATGATCAGCATTTCAACAGTATGTCTTCCTGGAAGTGCAGACTCTGCTATATCTTCTTTGTCGGCATCAAAAGACTCCAGAGGAATGTGCACACACTTCATATCCCACTTGTAGAGCAAGCCTTCAAGTGACCAGTCAGCACTTGGAAGAAAATTTTATGATATGCTTTCTCTGTTTTAATGTATTGTTATAAAAGCAGCTAGTAAATTGTCCATACTCACCTTCTGACCTGGTATGTAGACCAAAATTGAACTTTTGGATTCTTCTGCATCAGGAAGTAGACTGTGGCTAAAATGCTTTCAAAGTCTGGGGAGGGGCAGGGTGTTTTTAAGTTAAGTTTTCTTAATACAACTGGCCAAGTTTGCTATAAATTATACTTACCTTCTGGTTCAAAGAACACATCAGATCCAAGAATGATGTCTTGTGGTGGCAAAGACAGAATGTCCTTTGATATGTGGCCCCATGTCAGTCCTACAACTTGGATCTGTGGCAGGTTATTCATCTGGCAACTTTGCCAGCAGATATCCAGACAGTGGGGAAACTCTGAGCTGTCAGATAGTGTTACTTTAGCACCACATTTGGCAGCCAAAATCCCTGGAAGGCTCACTCCAGCTCCAATCTAAATGAAGATGGTATTTAAGAATAATATAGCTTTCCTACCCCAAATGAGATAGTTTGCATATTCTAGCTAGGCTGGCTTTGAACATCTGTTTTCATCTGAAGGCTGGGACTAAAGGCATAACACTACCCCTGGGAACAAGCAGTCTGGGTTTAGAAGTTAATGGTTAACTAAATTGCTAAAGAGTAAGGACTTCAAATTTAAAGGACTTCAACTTCCATATTATCTCAAGGCAGTTTAATTTGTACCATGGTATCCAGGCTTATAGGTTCTGGGATAAAAAATAACATGACTGCATGTAGCCCCAGAAAAGGTGACTTGCATTAGTCACTTACACCACTGCCACTAACTGGTATTCCTTTTACAGCTAAAATTTCCAGACTATCAAGTCACTTTAATTTAAATGCATGAAGACACAGCCAGTATCCCAGTATTGTGCTAACTCTGGTTACCTCTAAGACAGCTTTGCCTGGTAGAGATCTTCTGTGAAACCACAGGTATTGGGCCAGGACTACAGCACAAGGCCAAACATACATTCCATACTGGACATGCAGGACCTGCAAAGAAAGTTAATCATTAACATACATTATTACCATGACACTCCTGTACCATTCTTTTTATTCCAATGTAGCCCAGGCTGGTCTCGATCCTGCCTTATTCTCTTGAATGCTGGAATTACAGGCATATATACCACACCATACCTAGGTTGAACCCAGGTCTGTATATATATATATATATATATATATATATATATATATATGCACAAGCATGCATGCCTGGTGATTCTGAAACTAGCTCAAGTCTCTGCAAGAGCAGCATCTAAGCCATCTCTCCAGCACTTCTGCAAGCATTTAAAATGAAAAGGGACAGTATGACTTTTTGGACCAGAGTGTACACTGCATTACATACTGGACGGTCATGTGCAAAAATGGTTATCTGGTTGGTAATAAAGGCTACAACAGTAAAGCAAGATGTGAGGTTATAACAGCAGGAGACAGGGTTGCCCAAATGCCTTTAGTCTGGCTACAACCCACAGGCATAACAGATGGGAGTTTTATTGGCCCCACAGAAATTTAGAATTGTAAGTACAAGATGATACTAGGTTTCTTCTAAACAAAAAAACTTTTTTTTACATTTACTATGTTGGAGGTAGGGGCATATGTGGAAGTCAGAGGACAACTTATCTCCACCTTGTGGGATATTGGGGTGAAGTTCAGGTCAGGCTGTCTAGCTTGTAGGCAAGTGTCTTTACCTAAGCCATCTATCTCTTCAGCTTTTTTTTTTTTTTTTTCAAGACAGGGTTTCTCTGTGTAGCTCTGATCATTCTGGAGCTCACTCTGTAGACATGACTGGCCTCGACTTCACTGAGAAACTCATGCCTCTTGTTTCCCAAGTGCTGGAATGTGCCACCACTGCCTAGCTTATTTTTGGTTTTTAAGGCAGTGGTCTCTTGTAGCTTAGGCTGGTCTCACTGTGTAGCCTAGGATGAGCATAAGCTTTTCATCATCTTGGCTCTACTTGCTAAGTACTAGGACTGCAGCTATGTGCCAACACCAAATTTTATGAAGTGCTGGGAATCAAGCCCAGACCTACATGTGTGCTAGACAAACCCTGTTCTATCTGACCCATGTCCCTATCCTATCTCATTCCTAAATCTTGGAAGACTTTCAACTCATGCATGACTTGTACATGCCTTGCATGTCCCTCAGGAGGAGGCATGTGTGGAGCTGAATTTTAAAAGACAAAAGAGCCTGGCATGGTGGCGCACACCTTTAATCCCAGCACTCAGGAGGCAGAGGCAGGCGGATTTCTGAGTTTGAGGCCAGCCTGGTCTACAAAGTGAGTTCCAGAACAGCCAGGGCTATACAGAGAAACCCTGTCTCAAAAAACCACACACACACACAAAAAGAATGAGAGGGCCAAATTTGCTAGAGGGCCTGAATTTACTCATTCAGTCCACTAACAGTGCATGGATGAGTATGGTGGTAAACACTGGTCACTCCAGCACTAGAAGGGAGGGGGGCAGACAGGAGGGCCCCAAATTCAAGGCCAGTCAGCCCAAAATGTCATGACCCTACTTAAAAATAGCAATAATAGGGATTGGAAAGGGCTCTGCTTTTCCAGAGGATCAGGGTTCAATTTCCATCACCTATATGGCAGCTAGCAAACATCTGGATCTTTTGTTCCAAGTGACCTAACAGCCTTTCTTGGCCTCTGAGGACATGTGTAGGTGGTGCTCAGACATCACACGCAGGCAAAATACCCATAATCATATAAAGCCTATATAGTGACACTCCCCTTTAATCTCAACACTTGAGAGGCTGAGGTAGGTACATCTCCATGAATTCAGGCGGACTGCATAGACTTTGATTCAAAAAATAATAATAAACATAAAAATAAACTTTATTTGGGGAAACAGAGGGAAGGTAATACTGAGGGGCGGAGGGAAGAAGTATGAAGAACACTGGAAAAGGAATGATAGGGAAAGCCAGAGAAACATTGTTTTCTTTACTTAAAATTACAAATGTGTATATGCATGTACTTATGCACTTGATATAGATGGAAGATTCAGCAGTTCAGAGAGCTCCCTGCTCTTCACTTCTGAGACAAAGTCTCTGTGGTTGGGCACGTCCTGGAGCTGGCTGTGCAGACTACGCTGGCCTCAGACTCCAGCGACCCTCTTGCCTCTGCCTCTTGAATGCTGGGATTAAGGGAGGGATTAAGGGCATGGGCCATCATGCCCAGCAAAAAATTAATCTGTAAATAAAAAAATAAAGCAGTGATGGTGGTAGATGGCTTTAATACACTTGAAAAGCACACATGGGCAGGTCTCAGGAAGTTCCAGGCCAGCCAGAACTACATAATGAAATCCTGTCTCAAAAAACAAGTATCAGTACCGAAGCATGAGACCCTGACTTAACATAGATACACATGTCTATAACACAGTGGACTGGGCTGGTAGACTTTACCTTTGAGTAAAATACAGGCCCAGAGAAGGATGTTTCTAGAAGAAATGCAGATTTGTGTATAGAAACCCTGGGCATCTTTATTCATATGGAGTATCTTTGTTTTTTTGTTTTGTTTTTTGTTTTTTTTTTTTTCCGAGACAGGGTAGCCTTGGCTGTCCTGGAACTCACTCTGTAGACCAGGCTGGCCTCGAACTCAGAAATCCGCCTGCCTCTGCCTCCTGAGTGCTGGGATTAAAGGNAGCCTTGGCTGTCCTGGAACTCACTCTGTAGACCAGGCTGGCCTCGAACTCAGAAATCCGCCTGCCTCTGCCTCCTGAGTGCTGGGATTAAAGGCGTGGCCACCATGCCCGGCTCATATGGAGTATCTTTACTCCCTAAATTTGGAAGGAAACTCAAGAGGTTTTGACGTGAAGACACTTGGAAGCTACAGGAAACAAGTTCTGTTTTGGTCTGCCTCTTAGAATGTGTTGTCCCTGTACCACTGGCCTGCTGATAGGACAAACTGGAAAAACAAGGAGGACATGGGAAAGTCAAGAGTTCCTTAGCCCTAAGTCTAGTTGAAGTCTCGCACCAAGTGAGGGTCAAATTTTAGTACAACTAACAAAATTCACCGTGACATTTGTCTACAGAGGAGCAAAGTTCTTTATATAGAGATATTTCAAACTAGAATGTTAAAATAGCAAAGAACCAGCAGGGTGTGGTGACATATACATACCTTTGACCCAAGCACTTAGGAAGTAGAGGCAGGTGAATCTTTAGAGTTCAAGACCAGCCTAATCTACAGAACCAAGTCCAGGACAGCCACAGCCAAAGTGAGTCTCAAAACTACACAAAGAAAACCCCTCAAAACAAAACAACAACCAAGATTCTTGTGAAGCTGTCTGACCTTTGAATGCAACCTCACAGCTCTTCCAGCTGTATCCTGTAATCTTCTGAGAATCTCACAAGACCAGAAACATGTCAACATCCTTAGGACCTACTGTAAAGTTTCTTTGGCCCTAGCCTAGTAACATATTGTTTTGGCCCCATCATTGTAATCCTCCTGTCCAACGCACCTCACTCATCGCCCTATGGTTTTATTTACTACAACAAGTTTCTTAAAATTCCTTAAACAATTAAACTTCAGATGTTACCAAATCATTCCTGTGGCTATTAAGACAGTTAAGTGCAGTACCCTGACTTATGAAACCTGTACCCCATGCCGTCTGTGTCCTTTTCCCAGTTAGCGACCAAACTTAAGTCCAGGTTATTATTATCTTCCAACTCTGCTTCATGCTGATTCGTCCTGAAATAGTTCTCTGGAGTACACAGCCAAGAATCCCTTCTCTAATGGCAGAGGCTGCTGGGAGGGAGGACTAGTCCACCTTTAATCCCAACACTCCAAAGGCAGAGGCGCGCTGAACCCCAGGTCCAGACTGATCCACAGAATGAATTCCACAATAGCCAGGGATACAGAGAGAAACCCTGTCTCAAAACAAAAGTCTCTGCTTCACTTGTGTAGACGTCTCTGGAAAAAAACAAACGAGGAGTGCTACAGGTGGCAGCATAGGGTTGTACCTTTTGCTCCTCCTACTATTGCCAGGGACACCTTCCTACTTAGGGGCCAGCTGCGAGCATTACAACACGACTATCTTCCCAGGTAGTCGGAAGAGTTATTCAGTTTTACGGTAGCTATGAGCTCGGGGGGAACAAGTCAGCGCTGATGTATAAAATTTTATTGGGGTGTTGGAGACCGGAATCCCTGGTCCCAAATCTTTTTTTTGTTTGTTTGTTTTTTTCGAGACAGGGTTTCTCTGGGTAGTCCTGGCTGTCCTGGAACTCTGTAGACCAGGCTGGCCTCGAACTCAGAAATCCGCCTGCCTCTGCCTCCCAAGTGCTGGGATTAAAGGCGTNTGGCTGTCCTGGAACTCTGTAGACCAGGCTGGCCTCGAACTCAGAAATCCGCCTGCCTCTGCCTCCCAAGTGCTGGGATTAAAGGCGTGCGCCACCACGCCCTGGTCCCAAATCTTAAACCAAGCAAAGCTTACGGGGTTTGGTATAAACCCAAAAGCACAACTATTATCTAGCATGTATGGATCTTGGATTCGAGCCCCGGCACTGCTTAAGTCAGCATGGTGGCGCACACTTATAACCCTAAGAAGCGGGAAGCGGGTTTAAATTCAAAGCCTGCCTGAGCGCCGAAATAAAAGAGAAAGAGAGTTAGGGCTATCGCTCAGTGGCGGAGCACTTGCCTAACAGGCAGAGGTTCAATCAAGGGTACCCGGAGGTTTGTGTGTGGGGGCGAGGAGACCGTGTTAGATATATTGACAGATGCTTCCCAAAAAGGTTCAAAGTTAGCATCACAGGACGAGACAGCCACTTTCCTGGTGGAATTCAGTGAACTTCCCGGCACGGTCCCTAAATGTATCCCTGGAGCACATTTAACCCCTCACCGGGCTTCATACCCGACCTGGTGCTAATGAACGAAGCCGAGCACTGAAGGACTCCCCACTCCCGCTCCAACCCGGGGGCGCTTCCACGTGGGTGCCGCTGCACGCACCTGCGGGACGCGGACCTCCAGCACCGCCCGGTCGCCTCCGGGGCCTGGCTCCTCCCGGAACCGAAAGCGCTGGGTCCCGGCCATGAGGCCGGGCTCGCACGGAGGGGAGTCCAGGGACGCCGGGCCAGGGGGCGGTGCTCAGGGAGCGCGGGGCCGGACACTGACCAAAGGCAAACACAGGAAGCGGCCCGGCCGGAAGGAGACCGCAGGGAAGCGCCGCGCAGCCGGAAGTGCTGCGTAGGCCAAGGCAGGGCGGGGCAGGGCGTCGGCGACGCGACCTTCCCAACATGGCGCCCAATTGGCGCGCATGAAGGCGGACCCGGCAGGCCGCTGAGGCCAATGGCGGACCGCATGAGGCGGTGGGGCGGGGAGGACGGCCGCTGTTCGCCCAACCCGAAGCTCCGGTGGCGGCTGGGGAGTGAATCTTCTGGAAGGCGACTTTAAAGGCGCCGGGCCAGAGCGAAGGGCGTCTCGGGGCCGCGGCGGCGGGGGAGGGCGCGTTTGGTGGCAGGAAACGCGAGCCGCGTCGGGGTCGGGGTCGGGGTCGGGGCGGAACCGGACGGCGAGCGGCTCACGATGAACCACAAGAGCAAGAAGCGCATCCGCGAGGCCAAGCGGAGTGCGCGGCCCGAGCTCAAGGACTCGCTCGACTGGACCCGGCACAACTACTACGAGAGCTACCCGCTGAACCCCGCGGCCGTGCCGGTGAGCGGGGCGCGGGACCCCACGCGGCGGCTGCCCGCCCTCGGTGCCCGCCGGTCCCCCCCGACGGGGCCCCGCAGCCCGGCTGTCAAAACTCGCTGGGTCGTGGGAGCTTCGGGCCCCTCCCTCCCTTGGAGGGGTGGCTCCGGGGGCGACGTGCTCGGCCGCACGCACGTGGGCCACCCTCCGTCCCTCCGTCCCCCTGGACGAGCAGAGGCTCGTTCCTGGCTCGCGTGTGCCCTTGCTCACGGGTGTCTTTGCTAATCGGCCCCCGTGGGACACCTTTATCCGCCACTGGACTTGTTCCAGTGTCCTAACGGGACCGGTCTTTTGTTGTTCCCCCAGGATAACGTGGAGAGAGCTGATGCCTTACAGCTGTCGGTGAAAGAGTTCGTGGAGCGCTACGAGAGGCCTTACAAGCCCGTGGTTCTGCTCAATGCCCAAGAGGGCTGGTCCGCACAGGAGAAATGGACTCTGGAGCGCCTCAAAAGGAAATACCGGAACCAGAAGTTCAAGTGCGGCGAGGATAATGACGGCTACTCGGTGAAGATGAAGATGAAGTACTACATCGAGTACATGGAGAGCACCCGCGATGACAGTCCCCTTTACATCTTCGATAGCAGCTATGGCGAACACCCCAAAAGAAGGAAACTTTTGGAAGACTACAAGGTGCCCAAGTTTTTCACAGATGATCTTTTCCAATACGCGGGGGAGAAGCGCAGACCCCCTTACAGGTAAAGAATTTCACATTAAGTGTTCAAAAACCATGGACAGTGGTAATCTCTGCACTCGGGAGGCAGAGACGGGCAGATCTTCGTGAGGCCAGCCTGGGCTACAGAGTGAGTCAGGACAGCAAGGGCTACACAAAGAAACCCTGTCTCGGAATAAACACACACACACATCCACAATCCTTCCAGAGTGTAAGGTTAACAGAACTCTGTCTAACCTTGTAAAAGCAATGAAAGTCTACCCTACACATTGACTTGTCCTGTTTATGGTCCTACTTCACATGATGGATTGGGGGGGGGGGG